>NW_010315533.1:18149-66164 GCF_000700745.2 Antrostomus carolinensis
CCTGCTGGAAACATAACATTACACAGAATCTGATTTAGTTTAGGCTGTTGGGTTAGTGGCCAAGATTTGAACTTGCAAAGATGGTTCAGATTTTGCTGCCAAAACACCAAAGCTTTTGAATAAGCAGTCTGGATGTTAGCATGCATGTGTTCATTTGTTAACATGTTCATGTGTTAACATGAATTCAAACAACAGAAATTAGTCATAATAGATACAAAATTACAAGGGAGATTAAAGGACTTTCTTCATAAAGGACATCAGATACATCAAAAAGTATCAGTGATAAAGAAATAACTTCAATATTACTATAAATGTTTATTTTTTGCAATTCCTACATGATTAAAAGCAGAATTGTGCAGCGCTCCAAATGTAAAATTGCTATTGACCTGATTGTGCCTTTTCTTGAGCAACATAAATCTTAAAGTGAAAAGTTTATAAATAGATAGGCTTGATAAACATTAGAGATACTTGTACATCAAGTTAATTTTCCATGTGTCTGTAATTCTCTATTCCAGACCACATGGCCAGAATAGCAAGAGAAATCAAGTCAACAACCAGTATATGTACCCTGGAAGGATATTTTAGTCTTGTGTAATGAATTTTTTCACCATCATCTTAAGAAATAAGTAAATTAGCATTGCTCCTGTACTATGAAAAATCCTCATGAATGTTTAGTTGTTAGATTAGAACATTTCACTTGCAGTTTCAATACGTACATTGGAAAAGATGTACAGTAACAGTCATCTTATTCATACTTACACTCTGCACGAGCACCTCATGGTAACTACTTCTATTATCAGATTAAGAGGTCTGTAAACACTGTTTAATTCATAATCTAATTTTAAATAGCTTTTTTGGATTAAGCAGAAACTCAAAAGCCAGAAGAATTAAAACAAAAAAATTCTACATTCAAACAAGCCAAAACCTAATTACACTGAGAAACAATACAAATTTTAATCTTTAATGTTACATCCAAAGCTATCATTGGTTATAGGACAACTATTTTTGTTAACACTAAATTCAAGTGTCCACCACATAAAAAAATAAAAGCAGTACAAAGACAACTTACATCTTAGAAAAGGAAGAAATGCTCCATTTCCCTCTCTTTGACCCATTTATGAGAGGTTGGATGTTTAAGGATAAACTTGTACACCTTGTAAACCATCTTATGCACAGAACATCAAATGTATAAGACCAACTAAAATAAACAAAGAATTAACATTGACAGTGAAGCATGCAACTCTATAAACTTCTTTTTGGAAAAACATCACAGTACCTTTGTAATTAATACTGCATCCTGACCCTGGTGGTCTGGTTTTGTAAAGCTATCATCAATTGCCAGGAGACAGAAGTAAATTAAACAACTCTCCAGATATGTCCATCTGCAAAGATTCAGTGTTATCGTCTATATCTCCTGAGTAACTATACAGTTAATTGGGGTGGTGAACCATGTGAAAATACAACACACTAAAAGCAATACAAAGAAACATGGAACATATTGTTAATTCATTAATAATTACTCATAGCTAAAAACCTACCATCTGAATGGCAAGTATGTACTTCAAATTAAAGCACAGAACTTCAATGCCACTAAATAAGAATAGTCTTGTTCCGTATTCAAAATAATAACATTTCAATATCAAGGCATAGGAGCTACTCTGAAGAGCTTAATTGCTGGAATCTTTCCAACACAGATGTTCATTCCAAGGGGTCTTGAAAATGTTAACACTTATCTAAACAGGAAAACACCATGAAATAAAACTTTATTTACAAACTCACACGGCTGCAAAACTGAATCCTCCTTAAACTTTCAGCTTTTGGCACTATTTCTGTTGAAGGTTTGGCAAAGCTTATTACAGTAACATGCAGTTCTGTGATTGTTACTTCTCCCCATTTCAGCAAAAATGACCCAGAACTTCAAAGGAATTGATTGCAGTCTGCAAACCTCTATCTGCAAGAGATCTAAAAGGAATAGATCTCCTACCCAAGACTTTGTCAACTCAGTTTAAAATGCATTAATGGAAATCATGACCAAGATTCAAGCAGGACCAAGGCCACAGAACATTAAGTTACAGATATTCATCTTGAAACACTCTAAAATGAGTTGGGATGTGGCTAGTTATTTAGCTCTGTGCAGGTTTCTTGCCAAACTTCGCACAAGTATGCCAGGAATATGGCTGAAATGGAGCAATTCAAAAGAGACAGTAGGCAATCCCCAAGAGGTCTGGGAAATTAGAACAGATTTGTCCTCTCATTTACACTGGGTAATGTAGAAAATCAGATCCAAGAGGGGGCTTCAATAGCCACAAATCCTCCCTTTCCCTAGATTTTAATTTCTGAAGGCAGAGGACAAACATGTCATCTTCTTTCTGACTATTCTATTCTCATGCAAATGGCATGGAGTGCTTTCCTCCTAATTACACACCTTCTCGCCAAAGCTGTCAAAAAAAATAAAAGCTAACTTTTTGGATTTATTTTATTAAACTTTTAATATTCAAATTTATGGGAGTCTTCAAGCCTAAATCCTCATTAGAGCTTATCAAATAATTAATGCTCCAGAAATTAGCTAACTGAAACAACATGCACACCCCTCATCCAATTAAGCAGATGGATAATCCAGAGTGGAAAAAACAAAAAACCAACTAGAACCCCTCTGATGAATCCATGAAAGAAAAGTATAAGAATATAACATACAAAGAACCTTTAAGACTCAAACACAAAACCCATGAAAATGGACTATCCACTAAAGTGCCTAGCATATGAAGGGAAACAGGGCGATATTCACTTTTAATGAAGCATCACATGCAGCTTGAACACCTACAGTGTTCAAGTTCCTTATTAGAACAAAACTCTAAATTTTGAAAATGAAATTTACTCTCAACACCATGAAAATCTGAAGTGAACATATAGCCAGTAAACTTGGGAAGCAGTAGCTGAGGTAGGAACAACTGAATTTGGTTTTCCAATCTTCATTTCCACTTACAAATGGTTTGAAGGCTCAGAACTGGGAGATTCATCTTGCACTAGAGTTCCCTAGGATTTCAAAGTCCCTACTGCCCACCTAGAAAGCCACATGATTTGTAGGCCCACCTCTGGGGAAAGCCAAATGGTAGAAAACCCAAAAGACTTGGGGAATTTTTGTCTGGGAAGATGGTATAGGAAGTTCACCCCAAGATGTTCAGACTCTGAAAGCTCAGGCTACCTAATTACTCATCAAGCAAGCTCTCAGAAGTTACACTGGCTTAAGCATAAGATTATTACAAGTGACATTTCTCTACAACTCAATTTAGACAAAAACATGCATCAAAAAAATTCCTTACAGTCCCACCAGTGGCCCTCTTCTAGCTGAGGCCTCCCTTTTATATATGTAAACAGCTGATGAAGTGATCACAGTCTAGTCTAAGCCCAAGAGAAATACCAAACAGAATGTGAATTTGGCTGTCTTCCACCTAGTCAATGACAATAAAAGACTTGAAGCAGAAAATCTTGTGATCCTGGCAAGGAAAAATCTCTTTTTTACTATTAAACATTTTTAGCTGATTTTCCAAGGAAAAAATATTAAAAAAAAAATTTAACAAGAAGTACATATAAAATTAGATTACCTGGAGACAGCTTTAATTTGTATAAAACCGTAAGAAGTTTTTATGTGACTCTGTAATCTTTTAACAGCTGCTTCTTTAAGTACTCATTTGCACTAAATATATCACATGTCACCACACTTATGATCTTCCTAAAACAAAAGAACATCTTCCAAAATGACTATAGCTAGCAATATTAAAGCAGCACCTACTGGCATCATTATATTTAAGTATCTGAAATAGACATTACTGTCAGCAGAATTTTTTTAAACCTTTCTCCCTCTTATACAAGAAGTTATTAAAGTTCCTTCAGTGTCCTATGTCCTGCGATAAAATATTAGAATGAACTATTAAAATGGGCAATAAATACCTATAGCCCATGAGTTCAAGTTTCTCAGATCATTTATGTCCTTTAAATATTGTGTTTAAAGCAAGTTCTACCAACTACCTTAAAATTCTTAGCAGACACTGCTGACACTGTTATTCAACATTTTCCTGGTGGGTGGGGGGAGAAGGCAAGTGAGAGATTTACCCAGAACACACCTCAATGTCCTTGTCCACTATGATAGGGGGTTTCTTCTGCATGGGCTTTTGTTCATATATTAACTAATATGGAACAAGCTGTCAGCTCTAAATTCATCAACTTCTATTCACATTTTTTGGTGGTGGGGTGCTTGAATGTTGTTGTTAGTTACAAACAGCAAATTCAGGTTAGGCACATAATAGAGGAGTAAAATCATAGGTCATTTGGGAAAGACACCATTTCAGATGCACTTCCAACCAGGTGAAACTGGATTTTCTGTAGGGATTCCACTTTCCCTTTCCACTATTTTCAGTATCCTGAGGCTATCCAGTCCCTCAACAGAGGATGTACGTATGAGTTCTATAGTTTTTCCAACTGAACTGCTGTTTTCCTTTATAGAAATCTTACTCCTATTTAAGTAATGAAAAGGGTTGCTGTTGTTCAAGATGCAAATAAGAGGTTTTGGATTTGAGACAGAAAGTATTTTCTGCTCATTTACTTCAGCCCTCTGACACTTATATCCTGCCATACATCTAACAAGTTGTATGTGTTGCTCAGAGCATGCTTAGTTCAAGCATATTGCATTGTCATGTAAAGAGTCTACTTTAAAAATGAGCAAGAAAAGTTCCTGCCCAGATATGTCCAGTTTCCCTATACTGTGCTCTAGAGGTCACAAGTATGTAAGAAAAAGTGGTTGCTTTGGAAAGGTGGAAGCCTTTGTTTTGTGGATTGGGTTTGAAAAGCACAGGATGCTTCAGAAGCCAGGTAATATGAAGTGAAGCCTGAGTGGCTTGCTGAACACCTTTCTGCTGTGGGAAAGGGCAAGAAGGCTGAATGAGGTCAATGAAGGACAAAACATTCCAGTGGCAAACTTCACAGCTGAATACATTACGAAATGGTGTACTGAGGGGCAAATGCACTATCTATTAGACAAAATCTATTATGTTACAAAGAGATGTTATGTCATTTGTTTGGTTGGTTTTGGAAAAAGATTTTTGTCTCCTGTCAGCACTACTATAAAATGTCTATATCTCTCTTTTTATACACAGATTACATGAATTTTTGAAATATCTTAATATTTTGAAATAAGCAAGTATATGGGGCTACACTGTGTATATTGTGTTGAATATCTTGCAAATACAGCACCTTTGAAAGGGGATAGAAAATATAAAGTTCTGAAGCCTAGATACATCCTTCTTATACGGACACCAGATAAAACACAAATCAGTTTATATATTAGAAGAATAGGATAGTCCTGTTCCCTCTACCTGTGGGATCCAAAATTAAGCAGGTGCTCTTCTAAGCTCCTCAGAATCATCCACGGAAGCTGCAGGTAACTTTCATAACCTGTAGTTCCATGTGTGAGATGTGTTAAGCTTCTTCCCATTCAGTTCTCAGGCTCAACAATGCTCAGCAGGCAGTAGTCAATTTAGCAAGAGATCTTATCCAACACTGTTGAAAAAGTACTGGGTATTGACTGATGAATGGAAGATAAATCACAAGAGGGCTGTCCATTCAGGCAGGGCTGAATGACACGGATAGAACCCTGCATGAAAGCTCATTTTGTGCCTGCCTGTACAATATGTCGTTTGTAGAGAGCGTTGTTCTCCAATGATATCAGTCCTGTCTCAGTATGGAGCGCTGTCCCTTTATTCCCTTCAACAAAGGTGTCCAGTTTGTAAGAAAGAAAATCCTCAAAGTAAAGAAATGTAATTATGATCTAAAATTCCAGTTCATATGTAGACTTTGGCTTTCTTGTTTGCTACAAACTAAACCAAGTACAACCATTTCTCATTTCTGAAAAGAGAAAATAAAAAAGGCAATGGGACAAGTGTTGAGGGAAGAAGAATCCAGGAGATGGATTTAAAGCATTTAATGGAGTGGTAACCTGCAATATCCCAACAATGTGTTTCTTGAACTGGTCAAACCTGCGGTGGTGCTTACTGAAAATGGTATCTCCAAATATCACTAGAGATGAGGAGCACAAAAGGGAATGTTAATTTTGTTCCCCACCCATAAAATTACCTAACCTATGACTCAACCTAGCAAGACATAAACACTTTTGACAGCCAGGACAAGCCCATTTTGGTAATGAACCCTGAAGAACCAAAACTTCCATTTCCTAAACAACCCTTAGCCAGAAAAATACTTTAGAAATTGCATGGCCTGCCCCTGCTCAAGTTTTAGCAACAGGTATTTAGGGTCAGTAACTAATCAGTGGGGCTTTACCTGCACAAGTCCAGCAAAACAGCACTACAAACCTACTTATCTAAAGGTTTTACTGTTTATTCCTATGGATTTAAGAAAGCCCAAGGCTTCTAAAACAGGCTTGCACATTCAGTTCCAGCTTGTCAAAGATACTGTTTAATAGGTGGCAATCATTTGAGTCTGCACAGCTCTCCTCACCTAATGATCAAGGGTTGCATAGCTGTTATGAAGAACCTGGATGGAGAACAGCGTAGTAGAAGCATGGGCTCAGTGTACCTTTTAGCTGGGAATACATTGTGCCATTGATGCCAAAGAAGGGGAGAATTCCCTTTGAAACAAGTAATACTTGATGAACATCACTGGACTGTCAGTTAAGCAAAAACCTCTCAAAAATAGTTTTACCTGCTGTATTCATTGGAATAATTTCTACATACAGCAAACCTGGAAGCAAACATACCTGTGTTGCTGAAGCTCTTCCTCTGAAAAAGTTCCAGTGACTGCAGGCAGTTCTCCTGTGCACACCCGAGCTAATGCAGTTAACACCAAGTATGCTATGAAATCAAAATCTGTAAAGAGACTGCAAGCTTAAGAACAGGGCTAAATTCAGAAATGTAAGAGTTGTTCAAGAGCTTAGTCATTTCAGGTTTTTCCAATTTGAGGAAAAAGAGCAGGGAGCTACCCCTTATTCAGAAATTTCACAGGGCTACTTTCCATGGTGGGCCAGCAGTCACAACACCCAAAGCCAAAACTTACCTTCACTAGTTCTTGTATTTGCAATCTTTCCCAGTAACTTGATAAAACCAAGAGAAAGTGACATATCTGAGATCTCTCCATTGGAAGACAGTTTCTTTTCTGTCTCTTTAAATCCTCTTTAAATGTATAACTCATTTATGGATGTCTAAACCATATGTACCAGTTAGGAACTTCACAGTATACATTAAGATACTAATATTCTATCGATAAAACTTTTGCTTTCATTTTCTGTCACTGAAACTATAGAGTTGCTGAAGACTAATTTTGCCAGTAACCTAGAAATCAAAGGTAACTTCACTGATGTCCTGTTAGGCTGTTTGGTGTAAACCAGCTCCATTACAATGTTCATAAAAACCTCATACAACCCTGGAGCACACACCTTTTGTGGGCTAGTGTTGCTACTGCTTCATTAACAAGAATATTAGCATGCTTCAGAAATGGGAAAGATTAAACTAAGTCATCATATTTTTGTTTCCATTTATGAGAACAAAACTTTTAGCTACACCTCTAGGAACCGTGACCAGTTAAGCACGCATGCCATGAAGCCTTAGCTCAAACAGAGAAATCCAAATACATTTAACAAACTGAAGAGTGGATGAAAACAAGAGACATCTTCCCCTTTAACATCACTCAGATGTTCCAGCCAGCAGCTACTCACCAGGTTTGTGGCTTGCTTTCTCTTTGGTCAGGTTACACAGTCAATCCTCCTGGGACAGGACATGGCTACTACACTGGCTAATTAGAGTTCTTTCCAGTGCCTCATGCCTTCAATGAAAACAAACAAAAAAACTCCCAAAACCCCCAAACCCAAAGAAAATCCAAAGAACCCAACCAAACCCACAAGACCCAGAAGTATTAGCTAGAATGTGATATTTGATAGCATTTTTTACTTTGATGTGCTCATGTGGGGAAGATTCTAAAAGAGAATTCTTTTCCCCTCAGTCTGTTCCTAAGGATACATGAGATTTGATTGAATTAATTTAAGAGGCATCTGAATAATACATTTATCTATGACAGAAATATCTCTATGTGAGAAGGAAGGTTAAGTAACTACCTCCACTGCAGAACTAAATACCGGTTGTTATTGCCAGGCAGCTCTACATTGATTCTAGTCATTCAAATTTATGTTGTCCTGGACAACGCAAAATGCTTAATCAAAAACTGAAAATTCATGTGTTCAGCTAGTGGACAACTACTGTAAACCTGCACATTAGAGTACATGAGGGAAAGGTGATTAATTTGTGCATGGAAAAAAACAAAAGTAATATTTTCTTATACCACACACAATAGACATGCTAATCTCATGCATAGCTAGTGAGAATGCCTATCTGAACATCTTAGTTATCATGCAATTGTGCAATAAGACAAAATAAAATTGATTAGAAATTATTTTAAGAAAAAATATTGAAATAATTTATAATCACTTTATATTTCATTAGTGCATAATTTTAAGAAAAAAGCGCTTTTGAATAATCTATAGTTCTTAAAAAAAATGTACAAAAGGATTTACTTTCATGGGAATTCACTTCTCATCAGCCTCCCAAATTCATTGTTCCATAGGTTATGCAGAAGTGTAGCATTACCCATGACATATACTAAAGCAGGAAGAAATTAAAAAAAACAAAAAAGTTAAAATTAATGTGCCAGATAGCTCAATGCAAAGTAAACTCAGAACATTCACACAAGTGTGAAACTCCACATCAGTATGCAGCACCAGCGCACAATGAATACACATGCATTCCCTGGACTCAGGATATCAGCAAGTACAACTTAATCTACCACCTTACCAAAAGAAGCTGCATTCATATTCCTGCTCTGTTCAACTAATGCTAGGGAAAATACTGCACTAGTTCAAGTAAACTGTCACTAAGAATAAAATATATTTTTTCTGCTCTGTGTAAAAAGCCAAGGAAGACAATTTTGTGGGCTTCTTGGGACCACAGGAAAAAACACAGGAACCTCAGGAAGCTTCTTAGGCAGGAAAACAACTGAAATGGCAATATGATTGGAAAGATAGATATTGGACTAGGAGTTAAGAGATAACAGTTTATACCCAAACTCAACCACAGCTCAACTCAAATGACCTTGAAAAGTAATTTCCCCTCCCTGTGCCTCTGTTTCTTCATCTGCATAAGCAAACAAGGATGCCAACTCCACCTTACACTGTACTTTTAAGATCAAGGTATTATTTGAAACCAATTTCACATCTGTACCCAGGTGATATAATTCAGTTGAAACAAAATTTCCTCACAGAAGCAACTAACTTTACAGGTGAGATATACACCCAAGAAGATGATTAATTTTCCTTGAAAGAGGGAAGAGATAATCAGACTATGGACATAAAACCCCTGGAAGGGTAAATTTTTCAAGATGATAATGCCAAGCAGCAGCCCAGTCCCAGATGAAACCCTTGTTATCTACCTTCTTCTCACAGTTTTGCCATTGGCTCTCTACTAAGAAGAAAGAAACCTACTGAAATTATATGGCATATACATATAGGCTCGTTCTTAATTTCTACTGCTTCTGACCAGCATGCTTTTTTAATTAGATAACTAAACTGATTTTTCTTCTTCTAAACTATGAGTTGAATACAACCCAAAATAGCAGCTGGTCAGTACGAACTCTAGTCACACATTTAGAAAAGGAAGGTTTTTAGAAATGTTATGGAAAAGTTCATTTGCAGTCACTTTGAATGCATCACGTTAACTAGACCATCGACATTTTCCTTTGGCTTTTTAAACATAAGATAGGCAGAAGTAACCTTATTTACATAATTACAATTATACACAGTAATGAGATTCCATCTTATAGATATAACAGCTTCCCCAAACACAAAGGGAAAGCGCAGGTTTGCAAATCTAAGCCTTAAAAGAAAAACTATACAAAACAACAGTTAATAAGTTGCTATGTGTTCTGTGCAATTTAGCAACATAACAAAATGCTATATAAACACAAATGGTTTATTCTGCAAGCTAATAGTTCAGACATCCATTATTATGTTGAAATCTTCTGACAGAGTATAATTTGCCTTTTTATTAAAAAAAAAAAGTGCCCTGCAATCTACATTTTTATTTCTCTAATCAATGTTGTAATTTGTAAAGATGCATCAGTGTGTCTGAATTTACTCAAAGTCCTCTCTGAAGATAAGAGTATAGCTTCACTAATTTACAAAGACTACATAGAATTAAAGTTCCCATATAGTTTTGTCACAAAATGGTCATTATAGATTACTAAATGCTCAACTTGCTCTCTTTGGCCCAAAAAAGGCCTATAAATTCAAGTAGAACTTCTACGTTACCATAGTCTTAGGAATTTCCTCAAATCCAAACCATTAAAGATATTTGACTGCAAACAATTTTCTTTTAAAAAGATAAACTAAAAAAACACCTAGATGCCAGTGGTTTCTGTAGCAATGAGAGTGTATGTTTTATGCAATGGGTTACTGCACACTAGAGGTGGTTTTCATCAATTTGAGAATATTCATGCTGTTAAATCTAAGTTATTATTTTTAATTCTGGTTTTGTGCTATCCAAAGATGTAACAGGTATCCAAAGATGTAGTCTCCCCACTTAGAAATTGTCACAGCATACAAGGAGAGAAGATGGGGATAACAAGTAAACTGTATGAAGAGAAAATTCTTAGGTCTACCAAAAGGTTTAGGTTGGAAAGAACCTCTGGAGAACTTCTAGTCCAACTTCCTACTCCAAGAACTTCAAAGTTAGATTAGGAAGCTCAGCGTCCAATTTAGCCAAGTTGTCAACTTCTCAGAGTATGGAGAATCCTCAGTTTCTTTGAGTTTGTGTCACGGTTCCACCTTTCTCATGGTAGAGAATAATTTCCCCCTTTTTTCAAGTGGAATTTCCCTGGTGGCAGCCTGTAGCTGTTGCCTCTTGTAGTCTTGTCGTGCACCTCTGACAGGTACATATCTCCTTCTTTACTACAATCTCTTTTTAAGTAGTAGATGAAACTAACTGAACTTGACTCAGCGTAAGCAACACAGTAGAAGGAGATGTAACACAGATGAGCTGATTTTAGTGCAAAGCTGCTTCTATCTAATGCAATGCTTGCTGGCAAGAGTGTGGGGAAAAATACTTATGGCCTGTGCTGTTAAGAGATGTGGGCTGATGAGGTCAATCTAAATAGCCTTCTTTAAAAAGATGGGTAGCACTGAAACACTTCCCTCAAATTTGAAAAATTTAAGTACTCTAGATAAAGTATGGAAGACATTGGTGTGGTTCTGAATTTTTTTTAAGAGAGATTATTTATGTAAACAAATTGATGCACTTTGAGAAAGAACAGGAAGGCCCATGTACTTATGGTACCTACACGCAGGAAGATTTGAAGAGGGTTTCAATTGACTCAAAGTATTTTTTCCGAGTAAAGACAGTTGTGTTTTCAGAAAACTTAGAACAATAGCATTAACGCAGTCCTATTAAAAGAGAGATTGTTGCCTATCTCCAGAAGAAGATGGAATAAATAAAGCCAAGTTTGGTTTAAACAGAAGCACACAAATTGAAACAAAATATTTTTGCATTTAAAATCTCTTCAGATTAGAGCACCTGGCACTGTACATAGTAGAAAGGACCTAAAATATTACAGCTCTATTTTCTATTTTAATGGATAATTGGTAACACTAGATTACAGGATTTGCAGGTTCCAAGTGCTGTATTTTCATAGGGAAGAGCCTCCTTTCTTTCAGGCTTAATAAGCTTGGCCTATATCAGCTTTTCTCACATCAGTCCAAAGTGTCACATTTGGGTTGGGGGAAGCTTGTTAGCAGTAATTACCAGCAGTAGGTTCTATTATTTGCCAAAGTAATTTTCCCTGCTAAGTACCACCAAAACTGCCTCAAGCCTTTAATTTTTTTTGCCTTCCTCCGCTTCCTTTTAAGCGGGTGCATTTTCCCATGATACTGCCCTGCGCGACGCGGGACAGGGCAGAGGCGAGGTGCCGAGTATCAATGTGATCTTGAGAGATGGGGTCAGCCCTAGCGAAAGCCTTTCACAAACAGAGCCTGAACCCTATTAGAGATGCAAATCCACTCTCTAAGTGAGGATTGTTTCGGCCATATAATGGAGCCCAAGGAATTCCTCGGCAGCCCGCTTTTCAGCGTAGGCCTTTTGTCTGCGTCTTAGCAAATTTCTGCAGCCTGTTTAAACCCCGGCTATTGTCCCCATGGCTTCATTGATTTCTCTCCCTGCCACCAGCTCACAATGGGCTGATATGAACATCTTTGTTACTGCTTTTGTACTGTATATCAGAGTAATGTTTCAGCAGATTGAGGCCTAGCAGGAAGAATTAAACCTGTACTACACAGAGCATGATGAATTGCCGGATTTACATATCATTTTAGAGGGTATTTCTGGTGGTTCTTTCTGAATGGTGTTGTGTCTCGAAGGATGTAGTTGAGGGATGAAGTGACAGAAAAGGAAGTGATTTAGATATTCGCTGACAGCTTAATACAAGATGCAGACAAATTATGGCGATTCTCCCACTGCATCCTTCTACATTATTAAATAGGTAAGCACAGGTGGATGCACACATATCCTGTGGGCCTGCCACGTTAGGCTGCTCACTGTAGCCAGGAAAAAGGAGGATGCAGGAGATTTAGCTTATTCAATAGGAGGTTGCTCTGAAACAACCTAAAGGCGCCAGGGCACACCACCCTGATGTTTTGATCCTACTGTTCTTGGCCAAAAGATAAACTGCTGATTGAGTCAGGTCTTGACATTACACAGGCAGCATATTTCCAGGTCCTGACGTGCTGTGCAGCACTCTTCTAAGAAAGTAGCTGTGCTCCATGTGAAACTCCATTGCTTGAATCAAGCTAATACTACTCAACATCATCTGTAGTTTTAAAAGACTCATTATAGGCTTGAGTGTTGTTCTTTTTCAAAATTTACTTTGCATCCCGAAACCAAAGAACTGGGCAGCTATTTCTGCACCTTCTATCAATTGCACTTTGAAATAATTTCTTTAAGATTAAAAAAAAAAAAAAAAGTTTGTCTGCACAAAACACTATCATTCTAAAACTCTGTTGTTTATAATGGACTTAAGAATACTTCTTAGTAGAAGTAAACTCCACTGTTTAAACTCATAAGGCTTGACAGTGTTTACATAGTTTACAAATGTGAACCACAATCCACATATGGATCATATTTTGTGTAATTGGCACTAAACCGATGTAATAAGGAGAGATAAGTAAATAAGTCTGTAAAATGGTGGAGTAACAGTAGAAATAATAAGCAGTAATTTCGAAGTTTTCAAATCAGAAGAAAATTTATATTGACGTTAAATCAAAACAAAGAATGTACATAGGATGCGAGTTCTTTTCCATACAGAGTAGGGCTAAATCTTACTCTCAAAAACCAGGCATAAAATCTTTGCCTTGCTAACTTGCAAAGCACTCCAAATTGAAACACTGTGCATAGACTTTGGGGAAAAAAATTGAATAGCAAAGGCCAAAACTATGCAATTTTATAGTAGCTTTAATATTATTTCTTAATCATGGATGTTTCTTTGTAATAGAAATGAATATTTCCAAAAAGTAAAACTTTTTGACATTTCTGCCCACAACATCTGGTAATAACAGATAGATTAAACAGAACAATCATCTGAGATTACTTGATTGCAGACAGGTATGTAAAGACCAGATTTCTTTGAGCAAAAGGAAAAGGTAGCATTCTGAGATGCCAATGACCACTGCTAAGAGCAATCTAGAAAGCAAAGATAAATGTTTCAAATGTACATTGTAGTAAAACTAAGACAGCAAAGGAATAAGATTTGAAAGAATCAAGTGCAATGAGCTGCTTTTCTGGGTAAGTTTGAAGACACGGTGCAAAGTTATTATTTAACTCTAAAAGGGTCAGAAACCTATGCAAGAGATACTGCAACATGAATACTACTTCATTCTTTTCCTTAACGAGTAGTAGCCTTAGATTCTATGTGTCATTTCCAGCAGTAATGAATATTAGCAGAAAATTCAAGACCCCTTTGGCAGCTGCTCACAAGGTTAGAGACTCATTCAGTCCTAACTCCTTTTCAAGAGATTTTTCACCGTGAAATCTGGATTCATGGCTAGATATTTCTTGAACTTGTTAATTCACTACTAGTCATTCTTGCAAACTTTACAGGCATGTATGTACAGCTCTTCATTTAACTTTGAACTGAAAGAACATTACTAAGATAATTTGTTTATAGTAGACGGGTATCAAAGTTGGCTACTGAAATACAAGAAGGACTGAAGAAAGGCAAGGTAGCTCGACACCCGTCTATATTAGTGATCAGACATAATAATTATTTGACTCCTTTCCCTTAATCATCTGTTAGTCATTCCAATTTCTTTACAGGTATTACATGCAGAACTCTGTAAAAATTCGAATGCTACACTGAAAAATAAAGTGAAGCTATGCAAATACTTTTTTGTGCTGCATTCCTTTTATATTTTTGAGCTATATGGAAAGCTGAAACTTGAGAACAGCAGCTCCTATCAAAGTCTGTTTAAAACAGTGGTACGTGCAACTTTGATAAAGAGATGAACTGAGAAGTTGGACAGAACAGGACTGGTTCAGACACTTCTGCTATTCTTTCATGCTGCATTTTGTTTTGCATTAACAAAACAAAACCTACACAATTTTTTGAGAATGTGTATTAGTCAACCATAGCTCAATTAAAAACAAAAACAACCTCCCCCCTTCAACTTCAAGTTGTAAAAGTCAGTCTTGGTTCATTTCCCACTTTACTGGTGGAACTACCTAGCAAACAAGCTCACAAACACACTCTGTTACACTTGTTGAAGAGGCTAGTTCTGGAATGTACTCTTTGTGAAAGACTGCCTCAAATAATTTACAAAGTACTTTTATATTAATTTATTTTGGTAAATAGGCAGTCTATTCAAACAGATTTCATTATTCTATTGTGCCATAAACAATTCTTTGGTGTAGCCATAAGCTGCTAAACATCTATTGCCAAGATAGACAGCAGTGTGTTTCATATTGTTAACAAGACATACTAGCTGAAAACAAAGTCACCTGATCACCTTTGGCAACTTAATTTTCAAATGCAAGACATACTTATTTTAGGTAGCCTAATTCAAGTTACATTTTAAATTAATTCTTTCCAAACATATTCTTGATACCCTGTTAACAACCACCAAATCGCAGTTATGTAGAATCCATAAAATAACTACTCCTTCCTTTTTAGTCCAATTACTATTTCTCCTCAAATTATGTGGAAAGGGCAGTCTTCTGTTCCTTACAGATGGGAAAGACAGAAGTACAGCAAAGGACAGTCCATTAAAAAAAACAAACAAAACCCCCAAACCAAAGCAGTTTGGCAATTTGAAGAGTTTTGTAAACTGCTGATGACTTAAACTGCATGCAGAAATAGAGAAATACACTATTTTAGAGTAGAAAACCTTAATGAATAACCTCTCAAGCCTGCAGGTAGGTCTACATTTGTCATAAACACAGGCTCCCAAATTCTGATCTAGATTTTTTTTCAGTGGCTAGAGACCTGGAGTCTCTGACTTTTGAAGGTAGAAGGGCAAAGCAAAGAAAATCTGAGCACGAAGGTTAATTCTAGCTTTAAAAGCTATTCTGACTTTCCAGCTTAATCTTTTGTACTTCCAGCACTGAAGTGAAAATAACCAAACCCTTGCACTTAGAAGTTTCTACCCTTCGTGAATGGAGGACCACCTCCTCCTTCCACTCAAAAAAAAAAATCCAAGCAAGAAAAACTCAACAAGAACAGTCATCTGCAAGGCAGATATGAAGTACCCTTAATATCCCACAGTTTTTGCGATAATGGGTTTTGGTTTTTGGTTTTTGGGTTGGTTTTTTGTAGGATTTTTTTAATACTCATTCTCTAAGCCTGGTTGTCAGTTGATAATCTTCAGCATGTCATGGTTACACAAACCAAACCCAGGAGAATTTAATTTCACTATGAATACCACAACTGCTTTGCTTAAAGCATAATCTGTTTCCAGTGCTTCAGAAAAAGTGACCCTCCCCACCCCCCCCAGCAAATTATTCTTCAAGGGGTGGGGGGAATGTCACCCCGCTCCTTTTCCATAGATCACAGGCATTAACGGAGTGCAGCTATAGGACTAACAAACAGATCTCCTTAGATATATCAGCACTTTGGACAAAGATATGCTTTGTCTCAGAGGCTTAAGCTGCCATCTCTAAAATAATATGAATATTAGTTCCTCAGAATCTCAATGGAGATGAAAGGATTCAGTCTGTGAAGCAGAGGAAGAAGGATAGGAAGGCACAGTATTGTATCTCTGCTGTAGAGCCAGATATTTGAAATAAGAATCAGTGAGCTATTGCACCATTCCCACACAACTCTCCCCAAATGAAAACCAAAGAAAGGAGATAAAGACAGACAGGGTAAATATTACTTTATTGTTTTTTTTCCTAGCTGAAATATGACTTTTCAGATCAAGTCTTCTAATGCAGAGAGACATCTAGGATCTGAAGTGTTGTTATGGTCTCCCTCACTGGGATATCTATATCATCCCATACAAATATAAATAGAGGCCATGTGTAACCAAAAGTATTGCTAAGCACATCTTTTTGCACGCTCTGTTACTCCCAAGTGCTCATCATAATAAAATTAAGCACAATCAGATAGCATTCAAGCTATTGCAGGTACAGGCTTAAGCACAACTTAACTCTAAATAACATTTCTTGGAAATAACCTCCCTTCATAGGATTTTACTGTGCTGGAGCAGCACTGGGACTGAAAGGACCACATGGGCTGGGGACTGATAGGGTGGGTGCAGCACCATGCTGGATATAGCTGGGTTGCTTTCAGGACCTATGGCAATGCCACAATGCACTGAGTGGGGTAACTGCATATTCAGAACAGCTCTACTGCTGGGACCACCAAGGACTCTCCTGCTCCAAAGGTAGACATTTAACTCAAACCGCCCCTAACTCTATAATTTTCTTTCTCTCATCTGTCCTGCCCAGTCTTTTACCTTATGCTTCCACACACAACTTATTACCTGAAAAAGCTTGAAAGATTTAGGCTGTTGATTTTGAACATTTCATTTAAAATGAATAGCAATAGTGAGAGAACAATAGCTTACTGTAAGTACTGTAGAGCTTTCCTCCATTTTTGATTGATTTTTCTTAATTTCTTTGTGCTTTGGGAAATTTTTTCAAGGGTGGAGGTGGGGTAAGGTCAGGTCATGGGTCTTATGGACAACATAAGTGTATACGCTAAACACATACCTTTCAGTGAAGGTGACACACACACACACACAAAAGACAAACCAAACCCGAAAAACAGATTGTTACCTTGTACTTTCAAGTTAAGAACCTTTTTTCTCAAAGCAGTCTTTAAAAGTTCAGTTTCGAATTTCAGCAAATATTGGAAGTTGTGGGGGACTCTGAATATGTAAACTAATTATTGATTTTCCCCCTTAAGACAGTAAGCTCATCCAAAGGAAAAGAGATAATCCTCTTAATGTTTTGCTCTAAGAACCTCTAGGAACACTTAGATAAAATAACTTTATAAATAGGTATCCATTGAGAATTTATTTGCATTTCAGTGTAACTGGGCCTGAAGGAGGTCTAACAGTGTTCTTCTCAAACCAAACACATAGTTCACCAAAGAACTGCTGCCCATACAGTTTTAAAATGTTGCTATACGATTAAGATACCACATGTTTTATGATAAACTGTACTGTCTAGTATTTAAATCCAGTTGGTCTATTTACTTTACTCAAGGTTATGCTAATGACTTGAAAGTGCATTTTTGTCACAGTGACACCTCATTGCTCTAGAGCTGGTTTGCTTGTACCAGATGTTTACCTCTGCTTACTAATCTATGCCTAAATATATTTCAAGGACTGCAAGAAATTATTCCAATTTTTTTTTTTCTTTCAAAAAGCCATCTGTATTTTTCCCTGCCTCCCCCATCATCTTTCCTGTATTTTCTATAATAGATATAACTATTGAAGCACTAAACCCGACATTTACTATTGCTCAATTTCAGACACACTTATACTTACATATCCTGTTCTTTAAGTCCTGATCATGAACAAAATCGATAGTTTATTACAGGAACAATTCTTCATCTCTGTCACTTTCAAATTGCACCTCACAGTACTCTAATATACAGAGATATTTCCTGTCACCTTCATTTATTAGTGAACAGTTCTTAAATAAGGGAGAAAAGATTTAATGAAAGTAAGTTTTCCACTTGCAAATTTCAGCTTACTTCCTATTTTCAACTAAATATCTTGCAGTACTTGTCAAAAGAATGGGAAATGATTACCAGTACCCCTTCACTGTGATGAGACCACCTTAGATATACTGTAAATCACTGAATACTCACTGACTAGTGTGATGGTATAGGCAATGGAAGAGCTTAAGGGAGAGGAGAAAAAAAAATAAGATTAAAAAAAAAATTAGCAGTTCACAGATGTTTCAGCCTAGTTTCTACTTCACACTAAATGAATCAAGTTGCAGTTAACAATAAGACTTCATGAGTTTGCTACAAAAGCAGCAGGCAGTAATTTGACATAAGATTATTAGAGATGCCATTTCTGACTGGTGACAGTCCCTCACAGGTAAAAAGTATGCTGAATTTTGGTATTTTTAGCTATATCTAAGGAATCAGTAATAAAACATAACACAATTGCTAAATAACCTTAATCGTTGCAACCTCTTATTTCTCTTGGCTTTTCAAAGAGGCATCATGAGGGATAAAACTTTTTCACATTACCCAAATACTACAACAGTGCAAGGAGTTATTGCTCAAGTTACCATTCTGTCCCTTGATTTTGAAGGCAGACCAAGACACAGGCAGAGTAAATAACAGCTTAAAACATCTATACTGGCCACCATACCTGTGTAAAAGGGGAGAGGGAACAACTCTTATGTGTTAAGCTGCCTTCTCTTTTCACTTTTGTTGCTGCAACAGAGAGAGGAAGGACCATGGCATTACTTCTAAAAGCAGGAGCAGAAATATTCCCTTGCCCATGACCATGCCAACAGCACTGCTCCACAAAGTGTCCTCCACCTACTTCCCTGACAGCTCTTCCCCCTGCAGCTGGGGCAGAAGCAAGCTCTTCTTGCCCTAGTTCTTGTTCCCATGTTGAGACTTTAAAAGCAGATGAAGATGAAGAGACCTTCTCATGGGTCTTTTGGTTATGCATCAGGGTAAGAGGAGAGAGGTGGGGGAAAGTTACAGACGACATAAGGGGCAGCAGTACCGCAAAAGAGAAGAGAAACCCTCTAAGAGTTTTCTTTTCTCCAAAATTATTCTAAACTTCTCTCAGGTATTTTTCACATATCCTTCTAGAACTTCTATTCTTTCTATACCCATTTAGCAGAATTTGTTTGGCTCAGTATTGCTTACAGAGCCTAGACACTATGGACAAACTACACAGGGTTTCAATGGCAAGACAGCAGCTCCAGTATCATAACTTCAAAATTACATTTGTTTTGCAAAATTTATTTGGGAGTTGATGGGTGCTAACAAGTCTATATTTTTCTCCTTTTTTTTTCTCAGAATAATATGCAGTCACACCAGCATATAGTTCTCTGTTCATTTATGTACCTACTTTGCACACAGAAGAGCATAAGATGACCACAGATGTATATCATCTTCTTTTGCCTCAACTTGGAGACCTCTCCACAAGGCATCAGTATCTTCCAGGTTACTATACTGAGGTCAGGTAAGGACTGCCAAGGGGAACTCAACCTCACAATATTTTAAGAAGAATGAATATGCTGATGCTAGAATGGGAATCTTTGCTTTGTACTGCCCTAGGATTGGAATTAAGCAAAAATCAGAATATGTAAAATAATCTCAAAACAGTGAGTTCTCTTCATGTCCAAAAAATAGTTTAAAAACCCTACAACCTGAGAGGTAATCCAGAACCAGGAGTTTCTTGGACTGATTTGCATGAGAGTGCTGAAATGGTAAAATAGCATAGATGAATAGAATAGATGGAACTGAGTAGACAGTTAAGAAAAGCAATTTCAGCTAAAGCATTCGTACACATTATACCAGAGTGTGAAATTCAATAAAAGAAAAATTAAGTTTCTTCTAGTGTTGACAGCAGAAAAACTAGATGACTTAAACATTGGCAGGTCCAGTAAGGGCATGAACATGAGCAAACACTTGTTGGATTATTCTGGCAAATGTGTTCATCTCCAGATAACCGCAACTTCAATGAATATGTACTAGAGCTGACAAAGAGATGACAATTACATTGCATGGTGATTGTTCAGTTTCTGAAGGCTTTATGCAATGTGGTGGAATGAAAATAAAACCACACAAAATTTTTCTCAAAGTAGAATGGTCCATTTTCTAATAAAAAGCTGAGGTTTCTATTTTTCAAGCAGGTGTTGAAATGTGAAGTGTAGTGGATTGAGCTCTTGCAGGCAATTTGCTCTCATTCGTCTTGATTCCAAGCAGAATCTTTTATCCCTGATTCACACTGATTCACTCAGGGTAACAGCTTAAACCTGGGCCTTCATCCCAGCCTAATGCTCTAACCAGTATGTTACAGAAAATGAAATAGTGAATTTCTCTCTCTCTAAAATGTTTTAGTGTCATAAAGGAGCATATAACGAAAGTTGATTCAGTTGAAAATACCACAGCCAGTTCTAACATAAAAATTGAAGAAAATTTATCTGAATCCCTCAGTCCTAATGTGGTTCTTTTAACTTTAGGATTGAGTTTATTACTCTTTGTATTGTAGTAGTATTCAAAATACATCAAGCAGTATCCCAACCCAAAGTAGTCAATTCTGACAGGAAAAGAAAGAAATGCTTCAACACAGATGTTTACTTTTTCTGTCAATTCAATACCAGTCAACTAATTTCAAGGTCAGGTATAGAATGGTAGAAAACCCAGCACTTTACATCTCATTGCTGTCCATCAGGCCCTATTTTCCTTATTCTCTATTCATACTACATTCAATATCTGCACTTCAAACAGGTTCAGTACTGAGATAGTTCCAGACTGGAGAAGCTACAAATCTGTAATTATAACTTAGCTTTGTTCAGAGAAGAGGAATAGCCTCAGCACAGCTCTGCACTGACCCTTCCAGCTCATAGATGGAACGCATGTACCTATGACAACCACGCAAACCTACCCACACAGTTTCTTCCTGGATACTACCTCGTGGAATTCAATTAGTACACAAATACTGAGCACACAAAACAGAAAAGAATAGGAAGTCTTATCATTACATCATTGTTCTGATATTCTAATCTTTGGATCATCGCTAATTTGAGCAAAAGTAAATAATTAATTATTTTTCCACAATAAAAGACAAAAATATCTCAAGAAGCTATGTCTTATTTAAATAAACAAAAATACCCATCCAAAATAAACCTTCTGTCCTTTTAACAGAGAAGGACACCCCTCACCAGTCTATTTTTTAGCAAGAATTCTTTCAAAGGTGTAAAAAAGTGACACTTACTCTGTAGAGACCAAGCTGAAACAATTCTTCAAGACACTTGGAAAAAAAGCACCTCTCTCTACCATTTTCCCTTTCCTTTAAGAAAGCAAAAACAACCACCCTGTAACTTCCTCCCCTGCAGCTGGGAGGATTTATCACCCACAACTAATTCTACCTCTCTGATTAAGCTAAGATCTTGCAGTTGCTGTTCTTTTCTGAATTAACTCTTTCTGCTGCAGCCATAGCAGAAGACCCATTAAATTCTTTCATTACATTGACAGCTTGAGGATGAGATTCACTTCACATCAACAAATGGCCTAGAACCTGTTTCACAGAAATATGCATAACCTGTGACCATGAAGTTCCTCAAGTTGTGATATTTATTCCTAACAAATGTAGTCCATTTTTGTTGTTCCTATAATATTCATTAATAAATCATCTTTTCACACTAATATTCCATTCATGATTTATCAGACAATTGGATAAACAATTTATTAGTTAGAGTCTAATAAGTCAAAAACTTGTTAATCATGTGTGTTGCAGTCGTTAATAATTTCTTAACCCCTTATAAGGCCTTTAGAAATGCAACACTAATAATAACAAAATGACTAAGTCAAAGGTACACTCAATTGTATTTGCTAAATTTGTTACCCTGGTTACTGGCTGCCCGTCTTGTGTGGTTTTAATCCCATTTCTCAAATAAAATTATAAAGATTTTTATTCTAACAGAAAAGCAACCAACACTATCGGGAAAGCACTTCATATAGAATTTCTTAGCTGAGTAGTGCTTATTCTCTAATTACTTAAGGTTTCAGTATTTGCAAAAAAGTTCAGGAATAAAACTATTGTCAGAAAAATATTTAAACAATGAACTATGTGATCTTTCATACCAGAGGATTTCCATGTTTTTGCATAGAGTTAATTGTAAATTACCTCTGTTTTGCCAGCTTTACATACATTTCCAAGTAGCAATTACAGAAGGGGAAAAAGAAACAGTGACTGAGAATGGCACAAGCTCGCAGGCACCTGGTAATTTATGTGTGATGTCTCCCCTTCTGAGCACAGTGTTTATATCTTTCCAATTATTTTTGCCTGAGCTCTTAAATTTTGTAGACTATATGGGGCTAGAGATTATTCTGGTAGACAAAGTGAATAAATTGGAAAACAAATAAAGAGGGGGCTATCAAGTTAAAAAAAATGCAGAGATTAAGAGCGACAAGGTTACTGAGACAAAAGGATGACAAGGGAAGAATTACAGTCCCAGACAGCAGCTCCAAAGATACCATAACTCCCCACAGTTTGTAGCTCTGTAGAGTAAGAAAGTATCACATTCAATGTATGAGCCTTACTTTCTCTGTAGACTAAAGAAATGATCACTCATTGCAATCTACTCAGAAACACAAATGGGGGTGGAGGGGTGTGGAGGGAAAGTACAAGTAATTTGGGAGCAGGGTTATCATTTCACAGAAATTTTGTGTGTGCTCAACTTACTGGAACTCTCATCCCAGCAAGAGTAAGTGCTGTTTCAAGACAAACAACACATTTGTCATCGAGTTTAAAAGAAATTGCTTCACTGTGCATGGAGCAACCTATTACTGTGAAGAAGAGAGCAAATTGGTGGGAAAAACCAAACAAACAAAAAAATAAAAACAGGAGAGTTTAGGTTAGTCTGGAGTTAAAATGGCTACAACTTGTAGATTTTCATTCTTTACCTTTCTACACTACAACTTAGGAGATCACATACTAATAAACAACAGATATTTTGACTTCTACTGTATTTGTCAAGTCTTGAAGTCTTGATGCATATATGTTGTGCCTATGTCTGCTAGCTAGAACCCTAGTCTGACTGCTACAAGGCTGAAGTCTAGCTTTTAAATAAAATGATGTCTACTCTTTGTCCAGCTAAGTAGAAAAAAATATTCATTTTCAATATTGGACATTGTTTTGAAGTTCACAGTTGATAAAGAAACCCAGTGGTTACACCTAGCTATACTAACCACATGTATGAAGCTTAATATTGCTGTACATTTTATGATATTAAATTTTTAGAGTGGACTGGAACTTCTTGATCAGTAACATTTTGTCTAGAAAAGTCTATTAAGACTATCAATGCCTGAATTTTCTTCTACCAGTCTTCTCTCTTTTGGGCAATTTATCAAATTTCATATGCTGAGATAGAATTCATTTTCCAAAACAAACATACCCCCAAAATCCAGTTCTTCCATTCCTTGCTGTCTAACAGCAGAGCTTACTCTCAAGTTCTACATTTATAGAATCATAGAATGGTTAGGATTGGAAGGGACTTTAAAGATCATCCAGTTCCAACCCCCCTGCCATCAGCAGGGACACCTTCCACTAGATCAGGTTGCTCAAAGCCTCATCCAGACTGGCCTTAAACACTTCCAGGGAGGGGCCATCTACAACTTCCTTGGGCAACCAATTTGTTGGTGTTAAATTCCCTAAATGAGGTATGTGACCAAAATGCGCAAAAATTTCTTGTGGTTTACATCTGTCTTTCTTTTACAGTGTCTTTCATGTTGGGTGTAAGGTATCTTGCAATTACACACTTTGATTTTTGGCAGCATGTGTCCTTGGAAAAAGAGTATCTCCAGTGCAAAATGTATGACATAAATGCTATCCTCTGAGATTTTCAGTTCTCATCTTGAGGGAAAAAAAATAATCTGGCTAACTTTTTAGCTACAATTTCCCCATGGGCTAGAGTTTCTGTCATTTTACCATTTTATAATATTTCTACTGCAATCACAGAATAGTAGGGGTTGGAAGGGATCTCTGAAGACCATCCAGTCCAACCCCCCCTGCTAGAGCAATGCAGACAATATTTGCTGATGTTCATACTTTCAGTACCATTGCATACATTACCATTCCCCTAATGTCAGATGGTAAGGTCAAAGTTCTGGCTATTGAATGGTATTTCTCCTCTGAAGAAAACATAATCGCCAGCATGATCTCATGTACTATGTATCCATCATGTTAACACTTTTCCAGCATCCTTATCTCTGCCTCCAGGAAACTGTGTTTATGATGTTCTTTCATTATCCCAAAGCAACTGTGATGAAAGGTGAGAGAGTCCTTGATGAGACTGAGCACACAGTGGAGCTCATGTTGAACTGATATGCAGGATGTGACACAATTTGCTAAGTAGGATTTTGTCATGGAGTAATTATTCATTTAAAGTAGTCTGAAAACAATGATTTCAGTATATTAGGAGGATCATTTTTCACAGCTCTGGTAGGGGTAGGGGTAGGGTTGGGTAGCCGGAGAGTGTTGCAAGGCAATTTTGCACTTATTATTACCACTGTATGGACTCTGGGCTTCCTATCCTTTGCCAGTGATGCAGTCTCTAAGAAGTACCTCATGTTGGCAGGACCTTACTTGCAGAAAGACTAGTTAATAGCTTTTCTAGAGTTCTTCACATATGATTTAAAATTACCCAGAATTAAATATTTGTCACCACAGCAGTATCAGAATAACTGAGAATATCCTTTTATCTTGGCATACTAGAAAAGAGGCTGTAATCATGCAAGGAAAAGATAATTTCTCATACTTGTTATTGGAATGGACATTGATTTGGAGAAAGAAGTCTCAAATACTAAAATCCCCTTTTCACTCTTGTTTTTTTTCTTTGCATGTCATTGTCTCTTCATCTTCTCCATATATCCACCTAGTATTAGCTTCAATCTTCTCAGTGTAATTATCAAATAATTAAAAGAATAAATGTATGCTATTTTAAGTTGTACACACATAATTTCCCATTATTATATTTGTATATATCCATATATATATATATTTCCATCTATATCCTCTATTCATCAATCCCTATCACCTCATACTATAATAAATTTTATCTTTACAACATATCTAAGGTGGGAAAAGGATTATTAGTGCCTTTGGTCCAGAGAAGGGATAGCAACATGGATAGACAAAGCAGTTCTTTACAAAGGAGTACTGAAGTCTGTGTTCAATCTCAGTTCTAGGTTACTGGATCACTGAATTAATTTTCTCTCTACAATTTACTTCCTATGTTATTATAATTTCACTGAACACTGGATATAATCCACCAGAAAAATGACTGAATGCTTCCAGATTTTAGTTGGATTTCAACTCAGAATAGTTTGACAAAAGACCTGTTTGAAAAAGATAAAACTGCATATAAATACAGTGACTTTAAAAAACAAAACAAAAAAACCAAAACTTTGTTAAGAAGATTCATAAACTAAAGTTTATTCATAAACTAAGAAAATTCATGAATAGGACAGAAATGTTATTAGAAGTCCAAGCAGGCAACATGGAAAGTAGTATTTAGGAGTATTTGGAAAAAGTACTTAGATTCTAGTCTCTGTCCTCTTCTTCCTCCTTATAAAGGATAAAAATTCTTTATAATTTAGGATTTTATGAGTCTTATTTTATAACTGCATGCAACTCCAGTTCCTGCTGTGAAATGGGCTACTTTCACTACTCCTTTGAAATTCTGTCAACGAGTTGCTTACAGTGTCCCCAATAATCATGCAGGTAGTGCTGTGACTGTTACTGTCATACCTACATCACTTTACAGGAGCTGAAATTTTAGAGATGGTGATCACTGGACTAAAATTTTCAGATTAATGCTGTTCCTGTGGCAGGAGATTCACAGGTGTCATGCTGATTTTGGCTGAGATAGAACCTGGTACAGAATATAGCAAGACAGCCTGCAGTACTGTCATGTGCACTGCTAACTGCACGCATATGTAAACATCCAATAAAGTATATTTTTTTAAAACACTCTTGAGACTTTTAAATTGAAAATTATCTTCTAGCAATAGAGTATTTACTTATTCTCCACAACTATAAAGCAAATAATTTATTTTTTTTTTTAATTTAAGACAGTAATCCTAATCTGAAAATACGAATCCCAGAGCTGGAGCTTGAAGTAAAACTTCAATGCCAAGAATCTCATGCAAGTTGGCAATACTGTAAGTGATAGCCATGAGCTGCAACATGCTTTGTTTTGGCTTCTAGATGGCAAAGTCTGTGTCTTGTCTCTGGAAATCCTGTAGGCACCCCCCCTTTTTTTTTTTTTTTTTTTTTTGCTTTTGAACCTTCTGTCACTGGCTGAGGTGGAAATTGCTTTTTTTCAGATCCTATAAATAAATTCTGCTCATGAAATCATGTACTGTAAAGCAACAGAAGACAGTCCTCCTCTCTAAGGTCAACTGAACTGCTCACATAACATTCACAGCCCTCACCAGCCCAGTAAATGAGTCTCTTAGACCTGGAAATTGTTCCATCCTGTAGTCAGTAGCTCTGCAACAGGAAGGTGAACCTTAATAGTATAACCATGGCATGCATGACTTACAGCCCTTCACTCTTGCCTTGTAAAATCTCTTAACTATTCATGATTAATTAATTGACATATGTGGTTTGCTGTGCAGCATGGTAAGAAAGCCTAAAGCACCATGGACATTTATTTTGGAACCTGGAGAGTAAACAGAATTACTATCATTAGGTTTTGAGGTGCATTGGAGATTACAGTGAGGCTACAGCGTTCGATTCTGGCTGCTGTTTTAAGAGTAAGGAAGGACACTGTTGAGATTGAAAAGGTCAGCAAAATGATAGTAACTAATTCAAAAGCAAGATGTCAGTGACTGAAGTTATAAGAAAGGGATTAACCTATAAGCAATTTAGATGGAAAGTGTCTTTTAGTACATAAAGGCTAGCTGACATACAGGATGAAATAAATTGACAAGGTCAGCATCGAATGAGCTAAGAAATCAAGAAGAAATTGGATAACACTCCCAAACAACACAAATTAAAACAATGCCTAGCACTGGGAAAAAGATACCATAACAGCAACAGATTACATCACTTTGCAAAGTTTACAAATACAGGACAGAAGTAAAAGTGAAAGGTACAGTGTGCCCTTGTTCTTACGGGAAATCACAAAATACAGATTCAGATTACAGAGCCTAGTAACCAAGCATTTGTGAACTGAGATACAATTTCCAGGCAGGGCAGGTGCCAACACATGTTAGGGTGTTTTTTACTATACTGTGTTACAACACAACAGAAAAACTCAATTCTTTTTCTTTTCTATTGCAGTGTCAGCCAGTAGTTGAGAGAAAAGGTTTGTGGAGAGAGAAACAGGAAGGATGCAGAGAAGAAATTTTTATACTGCTGTAAAGAAGTGGACATGTGAGGCCTTGGTATGAACCATAAACCTCATTTTGTAGAATGCCAGCCCCTTTTAAAACTCAGACATCAAAGAAAAGATGACTCTTATGCCTTTTTCCAGCAATTAACACCTGACATTGGTTATAAAATTAACTAAGAAAGTACTCCAAGGTGAAAGAACAGGACACATGAAAACCATCATTGGGGCTGAAATTCCAGGAGAAGAGCATAACCACTGAAGAAATCCAAACAGCACTTTGCCTTTTATTAATTTTATTGGGCACCAGAAGTACCCAGTTGGGAAGGACATTTGGAGAATAGAGTTGTGGTGTTCTTCACATAGTATAATTAATAGTTATTAATTAAATTCATTATGAAAGTTTATAACTGTGAAAAGAATATTCCATTTAAGGAAAACCAAAATTTGATCTCTGCTTCTCAGAAATTTTTGTATGTAAGTATAAATGCGTGTATATATGTGCACACACACAAACACGTACATTTATATTAACAGAAGGTAAAGTGGAAAACGTTTCTGAACACTGTAAACTGATCTAAGACTGAAAATAATTTATGGAGGTTAACTGATAACAAGGAAAAGACTGATATTTAAAGAAAGAGAAAACACTCAGACTCTACTGAAAGACACAAAATTAGTTTCGACATAGTCATATTGATTTATCTAAACAAAGGAAGTTAGTTAGTCCTTGTGCTACTCCAGCACTGTAATGTGACAGAGAACTTAAATTATTTCCAGAAAGACTTGGGATATGGAAAAAATCTGTGGTAGTCCAAGTTTGAAATTGTAAAATATAGTACAGGGAGCAGCATATGTCATGGGAATCACAGGAAACTAAGGCAATGCCAACATTCAGAAAAAGATGCAAGATTTACAAAGGATAAAAACACTTTGGAAGAGCTTGTAAAGTAGAGCAGAGAGGGTGACAACAGCAGCATTAGCCCAGAGGAATTTTTCTTAAGAGAAATAGGATGTGCTACAGCAGATTTTTAATGCTGTTTGACATGAGGAATTTATTGATTTTTTTAGAAGCAGATAAAAAAGACAATGATATTAATTTTGAAGCAATCAAATGTAAATGGATGAAAGTTGGGGTTTGCTGTTGTGAGCAAACTGCCATTAAGGACACAAACCACAAACCTAAGTAAAAAGTTGGAAAAGGCAGTATTTGTAAAAAAAACATGTCAGGGAAGAATATTAACTTTTCCATCAGACTAACCCCAAGACCCCTGCCCTCCTGTTTCTCCTAGGAGCTTTCTGTTGGCTACAAGGCAAAGAGCAATTGAGTATTCAGAAAGATGGCTGCTGCACTTGCAGCACAAGTAGGAAAACTATTAAAATTGCTACAAAGTCTGACACCGGTAATGAAGAGAAGCTACTAAAGAGATGGGGAGCCTGGACACATTATCAGTCTACAGGCAAGCAGCACAGAGTTATACATGTTCAATTATTACTCTGGGATGACACAATTTCCTTAAATTGCTGTTTAGATTTTGTTTAGTACATGAGATATTCAGCTGTAAAAGACAACAGAATTTCCACAACATACATATAATGGTTTACAGAGGGACTGTAATGTTATGCAGGAAAAAAGTGGTAGAATGTGATCATCTGTGGTAAGAACCAACATCCTGGGTTAAAGCTAATCCAATAAAACGTATATTCATGTAATGGAAATGCCATTTGGGGGACAGATGTTAAGAAAAGACAAGGTAAGAATGATGCTGTTCCAAGTATGCCTGTCCCTAGAGACAAATATAAGCCACAAACATGCTTTGGAATTTCAGGTTGCAGAAAGAACAGCCCAAACAAGCAGTGTGTAGTATAAATATGTCCATGGCAAATCTTAAAAGAAAAAATGAGTAGTTAAGGTACTTAACTAAAGCAAATAACTTATTACCAAAGTATTATGACAATACTTACAAAACTGTGTTATCTATGAAAGTGCAAGGTGCTTTAGTGACTGACTGAACATAGCTTATTAGGTAAAGAACTCAGCAGTAAGTGTTTGAAATCTGGCTAATTTTATTTTCTGTGTGTGTGTGTGTGTGTCTGGGTATGACATGATTATGCAGGGAACCACAGCTTTGCCAGCTCATGGCATGACTCAGTAGAACAGTTTTTACTTCTGTTCAGAAGCTCCTGGGGTGGGCATAGGCAGGGGGACACTGGGGCTCCCTTCCAGCTAGCACCCCAGAGCACAGCCACCTTACCAAACCATCTGCTGGCCTCATTGGCTCACCTCTGCCCTTTGCTGCTTCAGGGGATAAAATAAATCAGTCTGGCCACAATGTTGATCCTTTCTATACAGTGTCTAATTGCAGTAGAGGTTGTTTCTACTGTAAGCCAGCGAGAATTTGTCATTTTTATTGGTTGTTAAGTTAAAAAACAATTTATTTTTGTGCTTCAGTCCTGGTGGACTTCCTGTACAACTACCTAGAGAATGATCAAGAACTTTATCATGGTACAGACATAGGCAAGGTTGCCCAAAAGATACATCTGAATACAGAACACAGCAAAGCTAATTGGGAACAGAAAGAAGGTAAGGGACTTTTTGATGTCACAGGTCAGGTCAGGCACAGCGGCAGGAATAGCATCCTGTTCTTTGAGCCTCTAACCTCACTTTCTACCTACCAGACTGCGCTGCCTCAAAGGCAGAACTTCCTACATCTTTCTTTCATATATGTCCATATGCACCTTTTTGCTTCACTTCAGTTGAAACTAGTGACTTTCAGTGGAAGGTCTTATTTAGAAAGGCATAAGAATAAAATTCTGTCAATGACATAGTATGTTCCACATTACAGTGTGTGTTCTCACTCTTTGTGCTCAGGAAGTCTTACTAACTGCATAAAAAACTCAGCTGAAACGTGTTTTTAGGATTGCTGCATGTTTTTTTTAATTTTTTTGGTGTAGTTAAGCCAGGAGGACCAAAACCAAACATTAAAAGAGAGCTCAATTAAAAAAAGGACCTTATGTTATCTCTAACAAAAACAGATATTCCACAGCCAAAAAGAAAGAATCAAAGAATCTTGAGCAAATTAACTATGTTGAATTCTTCCAACACGGTGTCAGATCAGCATCTGGCCCACATACTAAGATATAAAAAAGATGAAGCACTGCAGGCACAGTATGTCATGATTCAAGGTGGTTAGACAGATGTGAAGAGGACAAAGGAGATGGTTTCCAAGAATGCCAAGCAGTGCTGGACATATGGGGTCTGATTCAATACGCTGGTTCCACAGTAACGTGAATTCATGGGCTTAGGGAAGGCTCACCCTTATGAGGATGCCTTAACAGAGCTGAACCTAGCCCAAAGAACTCATTCCTGAAGTGGATTTGGTAAACCTTGGTGTGTTTTAGAGTGCTAAGAAAAGAGAAAATCAAAGGGAAGATCCTGAAGTGGATGGAGTTACACTAATTGAAATCAGGTAACGATGCGGTGGAAAGGAAAATAGCTGTTAAGACAAAGAAAAGGATTCAGGCATTCATGAGAAGTAGAAATTAGTAGCTAATTGTAATGGACAAATGCCCAGGTCACTTTATTCACTGGTCTGCAATAACTGCTTCAATGTTTTCCTAATTTAAAGCCAACATGAGACAATCTATTTCTAACTGAAACCAGAGAGAAGCAGCGGTACTGTGCTTAACACAATGTGCCAGGATCGGACATTTTTCACCTCTTAGCTCTGCCATGAGGTTTTTTATGTGACCTTGGACAACTCACAATCTTTCAGTTCCTTATCTCTGAATTGAGGATTATATTCCACTGCTTCACAGAGGTGCCGAGATAAACATTTCAGATAAAGTAGTGATAACATCTCAAATACCAAAATAAATTAATAGAGCTATTATCTTCAGAGCAAGGATGGAAACCTTGTATGCATTTGCACTACATTTACCACAGCACAGGCCTAGTCCTGACCAGGATCTTTAAACGCTATCATGATACAGATAATTAATGGTAGAAAACTGTGTCAGCACACAAGTAACTAATATACAAACAAAACAGGGATAACAAGTGAAGATTAAGCCCTTCACACTACAGAGAAACTCTTCACAAAATGTTACTTTAAACAATAGTTATTGAATCAAAATGGTAAGTTAAGGACATTACAAATGAAAGATTGAAAAGTATTACCTTCTGAATTTTATTAGCCTACTAAAAATTACCTCAATCCCAATTCATATCTCCAGTCTAGAAATTTACAACTGGGGGAATAAAGGTGGATTTAACCATTAATCTGTTCAGATTTATTCAATTCTGAACTTCTAAAAGGACCTGTCCAAATTTGTCTGTCTCCCTAAAGGGTACTATGGCAATTAGCAGTGGTTGACACATCATGACTACTTCAAGGACATACCTACTACCGGTTAGTTACTACAGCGAGCAATTTATCTTTCAATTTTAGAAGTACTCTCTGCATTAGATGTGGACCCCTCAAGAAAAAGTTTCACCCAACTAAAGAGATAATAACCTTCATACAGGCAGTTAGAAGTACTGAATTATACAGGTTAGTTCATAAAACCTATAGAAAAATTACCCATTGCTATTAAAATGATGGCTTTTTGATAAATTTATATATAGCCATATTGGTTTCTTCTGCATTAAATTATGCAGGACTTTTGCATAATGGGTAGGAGGAAGCTATTTTTCTGTTAATCTGGCACAATTCATGAATACTAAATTCACATTGAAATAAAGGAAAAGAAAGATACAGTGTACAATAGCTTTAATATACCAGTGACTTCTGAGACAGCTGCACTTTTCTGCATTACAGATATGTCCAAAGCACAGGCCAAATCATGAAGTTATAAAACAGATTTTCCCCTCCAGTTTACATCCAGGTAAACCCAACTAGGAGAATCAGAAAAAGAAAAGCTGTGGACAACATTAATCTCGGGATCTAATTCAGGAGAGACCTCCAACAAAGTTTCATCGTTGCAGAATGACTGAGAAAAGGGGTTCATTAGCGCTACAAAAAAATATTCCCCCTCATGGTTTTTTTGTTGACTGAATTATTTTTGGGTGGATATTTTCATACTGCTCCAGAAGGGAAAGTGAAAAAGGATTAGGCCAATGGCTTACCTTCACAAAACAGTGGGTTATGAAGAGAATTAAAAGAGGTGCTCTGAAAAATAACATTTTCCTGTAATATATTTATGTGGAACAACTTAATGTATCTCTATGTATATTTTATTTCTTTGGAATGCCAATCATATGCTAATATTTTCAACTCAATTTTGGCCGTTAATAAGACATGGAATCTGGATAAAAATATTTAAAATATCTTTGTTTTCAAGGAATCTTATAAATAACAGTACTGAGCCTTTTCAAATAATGATTATTGTCTATTCTAGTTTAAACATTCTTTTATTCTTTAAAACACTAATATTAGTTTCCGCAACATCATAAATCAAGTAAGTCAAAAAAAAAATGAGGCTGACAGTGGATATTTACTCTGATGACTGAACCTGTCATGATAAATACTAACGCCTCTTCAGCAAACATTGCTATAAATAGAGATAAAAATAGAAGACAAATCAATTCTGTTCATTTAGTTGGAGACTTCAGAAAAAGAATTAAAACTTCAGAAAAAAAAGGGCTGCGGATACACAGGCTGAGTCAAGTGTCCCTAGAAACTCAACATCTCCCTTTGGTTTTATTGAAAATCCCATATAAACTCTGTTCCACACACATGCACAAAACTTAGCAAGATTTAGATGCGAGCATAAACATCTAGAAGTTACTCCTCTGCCTCACTGTTAATCAATCAGTCCTCAAAGTAGTATCTAACACTACCAGATGATGGAAAAGTTAAAATTGTAAGTAAATTATATAAATAGCATGCATATCAATTCCACACAAGTTCAATTGTTTGCATAAGACTTCATAAAAACAGTTTCTTATTAAAAAAAGCTAAAAAGTTTGTTTCTGGCAGATTTCTGCTTTATATCCTCTCCACCCTCCATGCCACTTGTTAAGGTTTGGTTTATTGTGCTAAATAATAAACTGCTTTTTGCTTTTCCTTAGGAATCTTATCCAGAAGACCTCTTTGGAGTGAGTAAGTCTCAAATAAATGAGGAAGATATTCCTATAGTGGTTTTTGAATAACAGAACGACTTTTTAAAAATAAACAAACACTTTTTTTTCAAAAGGCTTTTTGTTGGCTCTTTATGGAAAATCTGATCTGTTCCTTTTATCAATCTTTACAGAAAGAGAATTGCAAACAAATCTTTCATCTTCTTGTATGTGGCTGTTTGGGAGTCAACCTCCTAACCTGAAGAATCTCTTTCTTTTCTTGCTCTACTTACACTCAGTTACTGATGAACTTATAAGACCTGAAAAGGACAAATCCATTGTCCTTTAGACTTTATAAGTCTTCCACAGAATATATATTTGATTTATGCATAAGTGTGCTATTTGACAGTATTTTCATTCACATTTAATCCAGTACCAATTTCAGAGTAGTTCCTGGGTCAGGAAGGAGTTTAGCTCATTACCTTTTGTGGCCTAGGTTGCAGGGGGAAAAAGTGTTATTTTCAAGCCTTTTCACATCACTGCCTATAAGAACTGGAACAGGAGTAACAGGAGTAGATAGCCCTCATAAACTGTGAGTTAAAAATCATCTGCAAAGCTCTACCAGTCTCCTGAATTCTTCTATTCAGAAAGAAACAGTGAGGAAAAGAAAAAAAAAAAAAATCAAAAAATGTTAAGCAAATTTTAACCATTCCATAAAAGGAACACAAGTTTCCCAATGAAAAAAATTAAAAAGCTGAAGTTTTAGCTTATGGTAATTGCACATTCTTTGAGCATTTAATATAGATTTTTACAACACGAACAACCTTCAGCTTTCATATTTAAAGACTCAGCTTCAACTTTCAAGATTTGGTGTCTGCAAGTCAATAATACTTAGACTTACTCCCACTGGGAAAGGTAAACCCAAAGGAGGACACATTGCCAGCGTCTGAGCAGCCACGGAGAGATGAATTTGCACTGAAGCTGCAATATTTGTTCAGGAAAGAACGAGCTCAAACTAGGAGACAAAGGGGAAGAGCAGTACAAAGAAATTAGTCACTCATTCTATGTCTTGCTTTAGAAATAACCCAACGACATGCCTGAATGACCTTACTCATTTGCTGCATTAACTCCTTTAAGGAATTGGCTATTGCCGTCACCTGACCTGCCCTGACTACTCTATTAAGTTCAAGGCAATCTCCTCGTAAGACAGCGTGTAGCTGGTGAACTGTCACCTCCAGCACTTTACCACATGAATGAAAACTTCACTAGGAAACTCCGCTCCTTTTATGTCCATATCCAGTCATCATCTATTCATGCTCTGTCAAAATTTCTTTTGCATTTGCAATTTTTTATTGTAAACTCCTAGATTGGTTTAGGAATCTCTAGGGTCTCATTTATACTCCACAGTGCATTGTGGGGTTTTTCTTCATCACATTTTTTTTTAAAGATCCAATCCCTAGAGAGTAAGGTCACAAGACCCACTAACTATTGTGTTCAGTAACACAAAGACAACGCTCTGTTCTTATAAAATTCAGCAAAGCTTTAGTCGGGGAGATTTACATACCGAAATCCCTTGGCAATAGAATTCATCAGCCCCTGGAATTATTAGAAATGAACAAGGGCATGCGTTTATCAGGGTGTGCTACATCCTTTATTGCCCTGACAGACTTGCTCTGGAACAGTTTAATTCTCGCTGTTAGCGCACAGGGCGCATCAATCTCATATCGCTTAAACTGCAGCTGAACAACAAAATAGAGAGACATTCACTTATGTCAGGGAAGGCTGGAAGTGGCTTATGCTGCTCTGTAAGTCCTGCTCTTTTGATACGTTCAGCACTATTCATATCAGTGAAGATCTTCATGTATTTTACAATTTTATGGATAAAAACAAAGCCTTGAATCCCTAAACTGTTTAAGTATCAAATTAAGTTTTGCTTAAAATTACCCTTTTTAAAAAACATTTTGGTGTAAAATCTTCTAAATGTTGGTCATGCAAAGGCAATTACAGGATTTCTAAATGAGTACCTTCTAAGATTTTAGCACTAAACATAGTTAGAAGTGCCTGTAGCGTGGTCAAACAACAACTGCTGAAACAACGCTTCTAGAAGTGGACTCACTGCTCAAATACAGCACTTATTTCAGAATTTTTAACTAACTTCACTGCTACTTTCAGTAGCTATGAAGCAGTATTTTTTTAAAAAAAGGAAGTCTCTTTTGTCAGCAGCATACTTGAATCCTCATCCCCTAATTCTGCAAGGTAGTTTAATACAAACACAAGGAAAAGTTTTACAACTGATCTTGAAGAACTGACCAAGAACTTTAGTGTTTTAAATAAGATTATTGTTGTCAAGAATATAGTTTTATATTTAATTTCACCTAACTATTCTTAGCATATTGTGTTAATTTCTTGGAAGAATTTTAAATAGTGTAAAAATGGGATTATAGATATTATGGATAATATATTATAGATTAGGAATTGCTATCTCAGCTCCACGTTACCTCCAAAGTTACTATTAAAGCAATGTCTGTTATCATGTTGCTTTGCCAGAAATTTAAGTTAATTCTCCTCTTATTTACTCAAGGTTTGTACTAGCAGAATACTACATGAGTAACTGTAAAGAGACTCAAGTCCTGAACAGCTCAACAGCCAGTCAAACCAAAGTGGAAATATACCACAAAAAAAGAATTGAGTTGTGCTTTAGATTCCAAAATTGCTACCACACACAAAGGCCCACCCAGAAATTAGGACCGCCACTGCAGAAGGCTCTGTACATATGCAGTTTAAGAAACTATTTTTTATCTCTATATCGATTATCTGGTTATCTAGGTGATAGGTGCTCTGAAAATGCATTGTCATCATAGAGATATGAAACAAAAATGTGGGAAGGTAGATAGATATCCTAATTTAGTGCTGAAAACAAGTGTTGTTCAAGAGCCCTGGAATGCCTTTTAACCTATAGCCAGGTCTTAACAAAAGCCAGAACTAGTGCCTTAGGGGCAGGTAAGTATAAGAGAACATCGGTTCTTCCTACATATTTTGATCAGCAATGAACTGTATTCCCTTTTCCCCACAGACTCTGTTGGTTCCTGTTAGCTGCTGGATTTTGAGCTTCAGCACAGAAGGGAAGATGGAATAATTCAATACTAAGCAATACTCCAAACTGTGTCCTCTCTGCACTCTTTTGCTTCACGAGGTTCACCTAGAAGAGCCAACATATGCTTAAATGAAACCACATGGTAGGTTTTTTTCTGCTGTATCTTGTAAAATCCAGTAACATGGCATACAGGAATTAGTTAAAAGTGATTTGTGGCTTCATCATTTTCCAAGCTCCATGACATTTTCGTGCTTTGATTTTCAGAGAACATATACAGCATTACAGAATAAATGAAGTTTATCTGTATTTAACCCTTTCCTTTACATACATCTTTTCTCTACAAAGAGATTTCCCCATTAATGAAAGTATTTGCATACAGGAAAAACACCTACTTGTGGACATTGTATCCCACTGTTTTAATACTGAAAGCAATGACTGATAATTTGCCTGAAAAGCGTGATATTTGTTCCTCAACTAGTAAGTTCTCCAGAGACTGACAGTCTGTTATATTAGCTGAAGAGGAAGCTGGTAAGAAGCCTGTTAGAAAAAGTAGAAGCAGTCTCAATACTTCTACATTAGGCAGTCAAGACCACCTCAGGTCAGGTTGTCCACAATATATTACCAAATAAGTGCAGTAGAAGTGTAGCACTGGCTCCACTTTTAAGATATGACGAAGATGTGTAAGAAATGAAAAATCTTGGACAGATTGACAATAATGAACTTGTGGTCATCCAGGCATTCATACTATTAGCTCATTTTTCCCGCTACTGGGAATGATAGCTGGAATATTTGGCTGGCAATCACATCTCCATTCTTGGTGTTTTGATAGAGCTCAGGGAAAGTGGCAAGATGTAATAATACAACTGGAAGGCCCAGCACAGACAGTGTTTAAAATTGCTTTTTATGGCAGAGAATAAATACAAAGCTGCATCTTATGTGTTGAACACCATCTCTTTCCAGGAATCTTTTTTTGTTTTGGGGAAATAGCCTCACTGATGTCTATGTGCCAACATTAGTGATGCTCCTGTAACAGTGAAAGTTCACAGACGAATAAATGCTTAAAGCAGCAAAGAGGCAATGAACAATAAATAGTGAAAGAACAAAGGAAGACATAAACAGGTTAAAGACAACAGGTTTAGGCTTGCTTGGTTGGGACAGCTAGGCTCAAATAGTTATTTGATGAAGTGAATATTTAATAAAGCAAAATTTTGAATTGCAAAATTTATAAATACATTCCTAGAGCTCAAAATGGAGCTGGTTATTAGACAGAGACTAGTTCCAAGAAGTGTGTTCTGGAGGTGCAAGAATACCAAATATAAGACTAACAGTTTTCCTGATCACTACAAGAGAAAGGGAATATTTGTGTGCATCACAAAAAAATTAAATATGAAGGTGCGTAAAGATGATTTTTTTTCTCCTGATTGAACAAAAGTATCAGTGGTCTTTACCTACAGAAACATGGGAATGGAGTGAGGAAGGAGAGTTCCATTACTTAAAACAGTAAACAAAGAAACAAAATATTTCCTCATACTTTTCTTGTGGAACCTGTCTTTAATTCAGTGTTTTTAGAGTTTTAAAATATTCAGATCTCTAAGAATTTTTCAGTGAAAACAGGAACATCTTTGTAACAAGCCTAGTAAAATATGGTTGTTTTTCCAAGTTACTTGCTACTAGAATAAGTTCCCATATCCCAAAAGCCAAATATGTCTGATTTAAAAGTTGTTGGTGTGAGGTATACATTTCTTTAGTCCAGAACGCTCAAGTTAGTATTAATTATTCTAGGCACTTACAACAGGAACTTCTGAACATTTACTAGTATAAAAATTGAGGTGAGGGGGAAGGGACCAACCTTTGGTTGTTAACCAAACCTTAACAACCCTGGTTACAGCCAGCTATGTGTAAGGTATAAAAATTGAGGTGGGGGGGAAGGGAGTAGGTCTCTAACAACCCTGGTTACAGCCAGCTATGTGTAATAAAGTCTTTAATTAAGTAGTGCAAGTGATCTCTATGAGCTCTTTTGGGATGGGAAGGTGGGGAGAGTGGGATTACAACCCACAGCACTAAATCAACACGCACCATTATAGGCACATATGGTGCAAGTGGAATTCAGTAGAAGTCTTAGACATCTGAGGCCAAATCACCCCCGCTACTATAAAAGTTATCCCTTTAAAAGACAGGAGTAAAGGTCATCGTAGCTTACGCCAAATATAAAAATGAGAACTAGAAACAGGAAAGAGTATTCAGCTGTTACAGAGCTTTAAACCTGTTTTGTGTCTGCTTTGGGTCTTCCATTTGTCCAGGCACTGCACACAGGACCTGCTTGAACCACGTCAGATATAGTATAGCCTCATTTTTTAACAGCCATCAAAACAGTTGCAGCAGCTGATAAAAAGCTGTGTGCCTTGGCTATATGGTATATCACAACAGATCATGTTTGTAAAAATGAATTGGTGGACATAATATATTTATAACTACCCTCTCCCATTCTGTTTAGATGGTAAAAATTCTAATTAATTATTTTAAAATGTCCTATGTAGTAACAAAATATGAAACCTCTCATTTCTCCAAGACAGAATAAAGTGGGAACCAAGAAATACGACATGGTTTCCAGCTGTGCATTTCCAGCTGGAATCACAGCAAGTTCTGTTTGGTTATATGCAATGAACAGTGGCTATTAGAACAGGATGAAAGAAACAGAACATTTATTTTATCGAAGTTAACTTAGAGCCTTAATTTAAACAAGGATTCTATATTTAAAAAAAAATAAATCAAGACAGGGCAAGGCACGTTCAGCATGTTTCTGCAAATGTTCTACTATTAAATCAGTTGCTGCAAATATTTTGTTGACCAAGAAAAATTCAAGGAAATGAAAACATTACAAAGATTATATAGAGGTAAAAAAGATGGAGGCTGAATAACTAGAAAAAATACTATGAACAGTATAGAATTAAAATGTCATCACTTTTCTTGCCTGGTTCATAGCATGAATGTAAGGACATAAAAGCATTTTTTCAGTTCCATTGCATATTCCAGCTTTCAGTGGCTTGTCAGCTATGTGAAAATTCAGGTGGGCTTACTGTATTCACTGTGAGGTCTGAATGCCAGGAAAAAAGACTACCCATATGGTTAAACAAATAGTGTATTAGAAGAAAAATATCAGGCCTTTTTTCAGCTAAAGATCTTTGAATATTACTTACTCAATTCAGAAGCGATTACAGAGTCCAATAAAGATCCGTATTACACGTGAAAGGCCCAAACACAGACGCACCATTTTTAGCTGGCATCAGAGGACCATTCATTTCATCAGGTGAGGAGCTGCTTCCTACTGAGACCATGTCTTTATCCAACAGTTTACTACGTACATTCCTGAAATTACAAGCCACAAACCAGGAGATCAACTGAGTCTTAAGGGGGCTAACAAAATCTTTCCACAAAATCATCTAGTTTGTGGAAGTCTAGTAAGACTTTCCACAACCTCTTCTAAGGACAATAGAGGTAGGAAGTGAACTGGCATCAATTTCCAACTTGTAGAAGTAAGCTGTTTTTTTTCAAATATAGTTTCCTCACTGAAATATACGAGAAAACAATATAATTGTGAATTTATTTTATTCCTGATTATTTTCTGCTAGAAACACTTTCTTCCTATAGAGGTTAAACTTCTCACACTTTCTGCACCATATTTGACCTGTGAATAAATGCGTAAAGATTATTTTTTATTAGCAAATTCCTTAGCTTTAAAACAAGTGGTATTATAATCACTCTTATACACCTGGGAAAATGGAGGAAATTATTATAATACAATCATTACATCTGGTATTTAGGCTACAAAACATTTGCTGCAAGATGACAGATTACTACTTATGGATTTTATACACTAGTAACCATTGCTTACTTAATATCTGCAGGTGTCATAATCATGATAAATAATATTTCTGCTAGTCCCTAGCAGTAAAATGTTGCATTTATCCACTGTATAACCAAGTGCAGCAAGTACATTGATGAAAATAAAATTTCGAATCAGTACCGTACCTGAAAATATTCATTCTTTTGATCAAGAAAACTAGTCTACAAAGAGAAATGCTATTGATCCTGGCTTCAGTGTAGTATTGTTATATAATAATTTTATAATATGTGGATATCAATAACATAGGGTATCTTGTTTCCAGTGCTGTTGTTACTAACCAGTTGTCAATAGTGCGACTTGTTTCCAGTGTTTCCCTGTTTTGCCAGAGTGGTAACTCAGGAGTGAAAAGGATCCCTACATCAATTAGAAGACTTCTCAAAGGAGGTAGGGGAGGTGAGGGAGCAGAATGGGGATGGGTTAAATCTCAAGAGATCTCCAGGTAAATGGTACAACACAGGCAGCAGTTCTTGCAGAAGCAGTCTGACCAAGAAGGTAAACCACATGGAGAGGAGAAAATAAGACATTACGAAGAAGTGGTAAAGCACAGGGTGAAGCAGGCGTGGATGCAGACCATTCTCTGTTTTGAAATATATCCACTTCTTTATGGTTCAGTTCTAAATACATATCTTGCTTTAAGAAGATAATTTAATAGTTAGTTAGTGGTAATGAATATTGTTTTCCAGGGGGGAGGAAAAGCTAGAGACAACAAAGCTGACTTAGGGTTGCTGAGGCAGCTGTGATAAATCACAGGGGACTGCAGCCTGCACATGGTGGGAACGGAGTGTGAGTCAGCTAAGAGGTGATGGATGCCTGTGGTTATTTATTCTGGAGGATGGCAGGGTGAGCTGGAAACACAGTCATCCCTGGGACTGCAGCAAATCCTCTGATTAATAAAGTTTGTATTTTAAGTCAAATTATGTTGAAAAAGCAATGCATTTTGTACTGATTCTCCACCCCCTATTTTACTGTTCTCTTGTTTAAAAAAGAAATTGGCAAAGGTAAATATATTTAGCAGGTAAGTAGCAGAACATCAACAAAAATGGGGCATGTAATAACTAAACTAAAAGTTAAATCAGTACACAGTAGTTAAAGTACCCATCTACCCCAAAACAGTTATCTTTCTGATATTAGTATGAAGAACACAGTTAAATTTTATCACTCAAATAAATTGCCATGTCTAATACAAGCTACTTTAGTTCTCATGACTTCTGTTTTGGCAACATATTACTTTCCTATGTCAAGAATACTAAGGTAAGTTTGAGAAGTTCTGGCTGTTGATATCATTTAGTCACTATGTTAAAAAATCATTATTGTCTAATGTCTACTACAACTAAGAAAGCAAGTCAACTCTTCAAAGGCTTGAGTAAACATCACATAATAAAGCAGAAGAAAATAGAAGGAAATTGTGATTTAACAGGCAGTTTGCAGTCTCAGTAAACAGCAAAAATACCCTCAAACCCAATCCTGATTTATTTCTTAGTAATAGAGAGCTCTATCAGAACTCCTTGCTTCAACAGCACACAGAAACTTGCAGAAACACAAATAAATCCACAGTGCTTCTTCAGGTATAGCTATAGTTCAAGGTATTGCCCTTTTAGCATTTATTTATTTAATGTCTTAGAGTAATTGCTTTTAATTCCCTGTTCCCTAATATGGGTTGAAGTGAAGGTGGTGGCAGAGAACACAGACCACAACCAATATTTCTTACAACACATTAAATCACTGAGCCCTCACAATTTGTAGGATCGAGATGTTATTACTAATAATCACAGGTAACACTTGCCTCATGTACTTACTGGTTCGCACACCCACATGGTCACTCAGGGCTGGGTGGCTGGAGCATCAGCTGAGGGGCCAGCCCTGGCCAAAGACGTAGGTTGGAGGATCTAGCCAAGCAACACCACCTGGGCCAAAACAACTTCTGACTTTCTCTTCTTCACAATATGCTTTCCTTTACATTGTCTCTTGCACCCACCTCTGCAGGGCTGCAAGGAGGAGGTAAGGGAGGGTGACATTTTGAAATGTTGAACAAATTTTAAGCGTACACAAACTTTGCATACACACATTTGAACATTTCCTAACACACCTCAAAATCCATGCTGTTTGTTTCATTTTCCCTTGCAAAACAGGGGAAAAAAAAAACCAACAATAAGAAAGAAAAAATAAATACTACTTATTTCAGACAGTCAGAAGAATTCCAGCTTTCTCCAATGTCCAAGTTGCCATTTACCTCAGGCTCAGCAAGGTAAGAGCATAATCTTATTCAATCCTCCACACAGCTGGTTGGAGATTTGTGGTTCTTTTTAAAGAGAGGATAATGCAGGGAGATAAGTTACATGTGTCCAATGCGGTATAGCAAGTTGCTACTGATTAGTGGTCTTCTGTAATGGTTATGCAGTACAGTCTTTGGGGGTTTGCAATTGATCTCTTCTGAAGATATACAGTGTGCCCCTTCATTGACCCAGCCTCTGAGACTGCAGAGTGCACTAACAGTGGAGGACAAGAGAACTTTTAAGGTGCTTTAAAAACAGTGTTAAGAATTCAGGTTATATTAAGACAATTTTCAGTTAACACTGTTTTGTTTGCTTGCTTGCCTTTAGAAGTGTTGCATTGTTATATCCATACTACTTTAGTTAATAGTTAGAGATAAGGACAATTTAAAATCCTGAATATCTGAGTCCTTTATAATTACAGCAACAAGTTTTGACATTGACTAATTGTTCAGTTGCATCAGTTGTATCAATCCTCTCCACAAAATCAGAGAAATCTGTAAAATCAGATTGAGCTGTGCCATTCCTCACAGGAGTTTATTTGAATTGATCTTCAAAGTTTCAGTGATGGGGACTTTAACTTCCTAGACGTTCATTTCCATTGCTTACTTCAGCAAAGAGATTTCTACATCAGAAGTGGTGAACGCAGTTGTCATAGTTGCTTAAGGATTAAGAAGACACTTGCTTATACTTACAGAGGACATTTATGCCTATATTTACAGAGGACATCTATGCTGAAGCTGAACTCAGCTGCAGAGGGAAGAGGCACGTTCTCAGTGCCACAGTAAACACATGCCAAGAACTCCTTTGTTCATGCCTTGTGCCCCTCAAATCTCTTAGCTCAAGCTAAATAATACTGAATTAATTAAACATGAAAAGATCATGCTATCTTCCTACTTCAAGACAGCCACAGCCAAAAACAGTGGGAAAGATTCATCCTTAGGTTTCACCTGAAGTTTTCTCATAAATGAATCGTTATCAGTTGCTAATTTACAGTCCCGTAGAGTTTCCCCGGTTTCTGAGTTACTCCAAAGTAGCTACTGTCCTGCTGTTAATAAGGTACTGCTGCTTCAAGCTTCATCATCACAACCTCTGCACAGCAGTTAGATATGAGTAAATGTCCAGAAGATGATGAAGAACATTGTGATAGTATGACATGGAATTTATTAATCTAGGTTAAAAATACAAAGCCTACTAGCTGTTTACAAGTTTTCCTATTATTTGCTGATAAGCTCCTTGTATCCATTTAAAATGCTATCTGAAAACCTGATTTTCCATAGTCAGGTCCCAATTCAGACAACATTTGGATATGAATTATAGACCATCCCTATTTTACACAGTGTTTAAGTGTTTTCCTGCTTGGGGATTGACTCTTGAAACATTCAGAAAAGAGAGATTTTAAGAAAAAATATTGGATCCAAGAGACTGCAGAGCTTACAGGGCACTGACTGTTTGTCTGTTGTGCTTATTACTGATTAAAATCCTTTCAGCCAAGCTATCTAAGCTCTGTACACTCATCATACTTGGCTAGCTCAGGCACACAGAAATTTAGTAAAGATAGGCTTTGCTTAATCTTTCTCACCACATCATAACTGCAGTTCCCAAGAAAGCACATTTTCCAAGTGATATTGACACAGAAGGAGGAATTGTATACATTTTTCTGTTGTAAATCCAAATATCTTCTCCTCTATAGGTGCCACTCATTTAAAGAGGTTTATGTGTTCTGTTGTGAGCGAAGGTAATAAAAAATGAGCACAAATCTACATGCAGGGATGTAGTTTGCCAACTCACATTCAAGCACAATGCCAGCACTGAAGGATCATGCGTTGATGACTGCTGTGCAGCCAACCCACCTGTCAAGACACAGAGAGAAGTTACTTAAAATAAAGGATGGTTGGCATAAATCAAATATTGATGAAAAGAGGCCTTAATCACCTGCCTCCAGCTCCACAATGCACTGCAATAGTTGATTTCAGACTTATTTACTGAGTTCCTTTCACCTTTTCTCCCTTCATTAATTTGATGGGAAAAGCTAAATGGATGGATAGAGGAGCCTGTTGTCTAAAGAGCAGATGTTATTGTAAGTTCTGCTGATTCTGATAGTCTTCCCCTTTGCCTTCCTGCTTAAATGAAACCTTCCCACACATGCACACACTACACACAATGAACAGAGCACAGTCATGGCACTATCTTTGTATTATTCAACACCAGAATGTGTTCAGTGTTTTACCAGCTGCATGTTTTAGACCAGCTGATTGGTCTTCACCTCTCTGGTTCTTCTCGATCTTGGGAGATTCCACCATGGGTCCAGATACAAGAACTTCAGAAGGAAAAGCTCTCTAATCAGGTGGTTTGTGTTTGCTTGCTTGCTCAGTTCTTGTTTGGGGCAGCTGGTGGAGAGAGTTTGGAAGAAACTAGATACATGAACACATAGGGGCACATCTTTCCACCCAATTTCAAGGGTCTGGCTACTAGCCAGTCACACTATTTTGGCATTGTGCACCAGTTCAGGGAAGGTTGTCTTTGTATTTGTTTGAGGATTTTTTTTCTGTCCTGGATTAAGAAGTGTTCAAAGCCCAAAAGGAAAGAGGGAATGGAATGAAAACAGTCATGTGGGGGGCTGTGAAAAATAACATTACTGTGAAGCTGGGATAATAAACAGTGACCCATGATGATCATTACTGAGCAGCTACAAAAGCATTGAGAAAAAGAGAAACATCATTCATCTGCAATGGAGTTTTTAAGTAGCTGGTCCTACAGCAGCTGAACATCCGTTCAGGTGGCTGGAGAATCAGCAGGGCTTGTGGGGCCTAGACATGCATGGGGTTTTGCTGTTAAAAAGCTTGATGTCCTCTCAGCACTGATGGCAGGAACACATCTGCAGGTAGGGAGCATCTGTTCAGTTCCCTTTTCTAATGCTGACTGTAGCCTCAGCACAGAGAGAACATTTAACTGTTGCCCCCATGTACTTCCTGACTGATACAGGATGCTGTCTCCCACAGCAATAAAGGAAATGATAGCCTCCCATATACATTCAAGTAATAATAAAATAAGAAGTACGTAATAATAACCAGACCCATATGAAATATGTACTTCGTGAACTAAAATTAAACTGGAGAAATGGCTAAGCATGAAAGGTCAGGGCTCATAAACTGAACATAATCTCCTGTGCTTTACGCCTCCCTCCCCACAAGCAAATTAAATTTTAACGATTTTTGGAAGCTCTGACTGCTAAATACTCTTTCCAACCTTCCATATGAATGACAGCATAACCGTAAGGCCAGTGAGAGTGGCTAAGACAATGTGCTTTTACATGTAAGGTGTTGGATTATTCCCTAATGTACACAACATACGGCACAGTCCTGATGGGATGGTGCAAGCAATGAGATTGAAAGATTTGGTCAGAGCTCAGGAGATCCAGATCTCCACTGCTCCAGTGCTGACAACTCAGTGAAAATCTCTTCTGGTGCAGAATACAAGGGTGCTGTGTTCACTTGGCATAAAACTAAACATCCACACTAACTGTAAGATGTTGGGAGATCAGGCTTGGAGCATTCAGCAAGGGTAATTTATAAACATATGCAAATAACTGCAAATCTTTGCTTTGGAACACATGTACTTTTTTTTTTTAACTTACTCTGATAAAGTACTGACGTGTGTGTCATATTCTGAACTTTATTCAGTACCTACAAATTAAGATGATGGAAGAAGCTGAAGACCTAGAATAATTTAAGATATTTCTTTGGCTTCAGATGAAGTTTTACAGCCTTTGTAGAGCCATCAAGCAATTAGATGTATCATGATGAGAAGTGATGTAAGCCAACAACAGCATTAAATTAACACAGAGCCTAGCAAAGCAAGGTTTAGAGGGCTGGTCTAGTGATGCTGGGGTAAATAAAAAGAACTTGAACTGAAATACAGTCCAGGCTGGGGCACTGTATGACCTCAAGGCAGCTGCTTGACCTACTGTGCCTTAGTCAAACCACAGATGACTCCTTACACTCACCAAATATTTCACCTGTGTTCATCCTACTCTACTAAATAAATAACAATCAAAATTTGCAGCAAATTTCAAAAGTGTTGTTCACTGCTTATTCAGTTACTAGTTTGTTTTCAAATAAAAGAGACACAAAAATACAAACTAATAATAATTTTCACTGATTTTAAATTGTCTATTTTCAAATAAAATGCATCTTAAACTGGATGAGTTAAAGTTTCCTTAAAGATATTGTACAGTGATTCAGACTATTAAATGAATTTACATGAGAAAGGGATGGGGGTTTTTTGAATGTATTCCAAGCATACAAAATAATGGTATTCATATTAGAAGGCAAAACTTCTGAGTACAATCAACTTCCACAATTAACAAATATTTCTACTTATTACTTGCACATCACCATCCATTTAAAAGAAATCTGCAATGGTGAACCGTTCTTGTTTTACAGAATAAAAAACTGAAATGAGGTCCCCCAAAGTCAGCAGAAGAGTGTGGACTGAAACTTGTTCCCAACTCTTCCTACTCTGATTGTTAGAGACACTGAGAATTTGCATTAGTATTTGTCACTTATGTTGTTTAGAAGTATGGGAAATGTGACTGGCAAAAAACAAGAGAGGAAGTAGAGATGTATAAACACAAAAAGCAGCCTTTTCTGATGTGAGACTATGGTAATGCCAATTGCAGAACAAGCCCCTCTTTACAAAAATCAGATCATCTCGAGGTCATTATCACTCTTGCAAAAACCCTGAGCATCACTGACTTTTCACAGCTTTGTGCTTGCCCATCTGTCATTGCTTCCTTGTCTTCCTCGTACGCCAGTGGAATGAACGCGATAGAAACCGGCAGGGTAATTAACAGGGCCACTATCTCAGGAGGTGCCTCCTTTTGTGGAGTGCAACTCTAATGTATTCTTTAGAGACACACAGTACAGGCAGGAGCATTCCTAACACTTCCACAAACTGTGGTTCACTGCTTCAGCCTACGCCATACACCTACTGGGTTAGAGAAACCTTTATTTAGAGGGGGAAAGAGGGAGGGGAGAGGGGAGGGG
>NW_010315534.1:0-257 GCF_000700745.2 Antrostomus carolinensis
CTGTTGTTACTAGATCACCATTGTTGCTCACTGAGGGGGTATGCTCTCTTTAACTTTTCTTTTCCAGTTTACATACCTGTAGAAGCCCTTGTTTTTCTTGGCATCCATTGCCAAGTTCAGCTCCAGCTGTGCCTTGGCCTTCCCGACCTCATCTCTACACAATTGGGCAACGTCCCTGTACTCTTCCCAGGATACCTGTCCCTGCTTCAACTGCCTGTGTAGCTCCATCTTGCGTTTTAGTTTGACCAGCAGGCATT
>NW_010315534.1:307-34137 GCF_000700745.2 Antrostomus carolinensis
GAGAGCTCTTGTGCTCTGTGGAAATCATCCTTAAAGATCTGCCAGCTCTGTTCTGCTCCCTTGTCCTTGAGGACCATTTCCTAGGGTGTCCTATGTCAATAGCTACTTGAAGAGCTATAAGTTGGCTTTCCTGAAATTCACAGTCCTGACAATGCTTCTCATATGACTTATACACCTTAGGACAGCGAACTGCACCAGTGCATGATCACTACAGCCCAGACTGCCTCTAGTCTTGAAATTCCTGATGAACTCACTTGCATTGGTGACCATCAGGTCCAATATTGCTTCCCCTCGAGTAGGGCTGTCTATTTCTTGTGTTAGAAAGTTGTCATCAAGGGACTCCAGGAGCCTCTTGGATTGCCTACAGCTTGCTGTGCTACTTTTCCAACAGATGTCAGGGTGGTTGAAATCCCCCAGCAGGATGAGAGCCTGTGAGCTTGATACCTCCTGGAGCTGGAGTAAGAAGGCTTCATCGATAGGTTCCCCTTGATTGGGCTTCCTGTAGTAGACACCAGCAACAAAGTTCCCCTCGTTGTCTCATCCATAATTTCTACCCATAAGCTTTCAACCTGCTCGTGGTTATTCTTTAGGGACAACTCTTCACACTGTATCCATTTCTTAACACAGAGGGCAACCCTTCTACCCCTCCTTCTTCTCCTGTCCCTTCTGAACAGCTTGTAGCCATCAATAGCCACACTCCAGTCATGGGATTCATCCCACCAGGTTTCTGTAGTGACCATTATATTGTAGCTTTCTAGTAGGACGGTAGCTTCCAACCCCTCCTGTTTGTTGCCCATGCTGTGTGCATTGGTGTAGAGGCACTTCAGCTGGGCTGGTGGCTGTGTCACCTTCTTAGATGGACATCCCTTTATTCCCCCAAGGTGTTTGATGGAAGCTACCCTGTTGGCTCCTATTACCTCAGGAGTTTCTGGCTTGTCTCTGTAAGACACTGTCTGTGCTGCAGTGCCCACTGCATTCCTTGGGGCAACAGGTTGAAGGCCCTTACTGTCACCCCATCCCTCCAACCCTGGTGTGTCATTGTGCTACTTGTCACAGACAATCTTCATATTATTATCCCCACCCCTCCTTCACATCTATTTTAAAGCCCTGTCAATCAGCCCTGCACTCTCTTGGGCAAAGACCCTCCTCCTCCTCCTTTGAGAAAGGTGTGTCCTGTTTGATGCCAGCATACCTGGTGCTGTGTAAGTCATCCCATTACCAAAAAAACCAAAATTTTGCTGGTGACACCAGCCACGGAGCTATGTGTTTAAGGTTGTATCTTTCTGTTCCTTCCAATGTCACTGCTTGTAACTGGAAGGAGAGAAGAAAAAACAACCTGCCCCCCAGATTGCCTCACTAACTGTCCCAAGGCCCTGAAGTCTCTCTTGATTGCTTGTGGACCACAAGTTGAGGCTTCCAGACCGCCTCGCCTTTGACTTTGAAAGAGACAAAGTCCTCTTTCAAATAAATCCATTCTTGTTTCTGCTGTATGTAATACTATTTTTCAGTTCTTCACTAGCACATATTGAAATAAATGTAGCAAGTGGCATCTCCTAAGTAGGCAGAAGTAGAAGAAACCTCTTGGAATGACAAAGTCCTCTCCATCCCCTGTATAACACAGGCAGTTAGATCATGTAATCTTTTCCATAAAGTTAAAATATTTTAAAAACTCCTTATACTTTTTTTGATCTTGCTAAAAAGATGCTCCAGAACTTCAAAAGTCTAATGGTTCTTTTTAATTCCTTGACTGCAGTCACTGTTGTTAGCTTAGAGAAGTGTGAAAATGCTTGAGCTAATTTTAAACAAGGAGTCTTTGAAACAATCTAGCTAGGCACTGATGCTCAGCATGGGCTCTCGTAGTTTGTTTCTCAGGAAGTAGGTATGTTATTTATCTGTGTCTACATTATCAAGAAGCATGGTTTCATATGACCAAATCTGTAGAATGAAATTTGGTGCTGAGGAGTCCACATTCACATTACAAACACTTTGGGGATTTTACTCTGCTTGGTTGAGTCTTATCCCATGGATTGAATTCCCATTAGTGACAGGAACTCACCAGATAACTTTTATCACATAGTCCAGATTAATTTAATCTGAAATTAAATCTGCCCAGGGAGGTTGTGGAGTCTCCTTCTCTGGAGACATTCAAGACCCGCCTGGACGCCTTCCTGTGTAAAATTGTTTAGGTTCCTGCTCTGGCAGGGGGATTGGACTGGATGATCTTTCGAGGTCCCTTCCAATCCCCAACATTCTGTGATTCTGTGAAAGGAACCCAACTGTTGCCCTCTAAAACTGTTCAGCAATTTGAAGCAAGTAGATCAGGAGATCTGCTTCAAAACTGATCTGAATCAAAACACTGATGTAAACACACTTTCCGCTTTCTTAGGCTAAACAAGCCATATGCATCTCTGTGTGGATACAGACAAACCAAGATCACCTTTGCCGTGCTCTGAATGGTCCAGATATGACCTAGCTGTGGTACGGAAGTGGGGCGCTGTCATCTGGCTATTATACTTTAAGGAGAGTTTAAGTCTGTCTCTATCCTCTCAGTCTTGTTCTCAGTCTCTTCTAAAATGAAATCTGTTCTCCGTGACAAACTCGGAGTAATTTTCCTGGCCTGCACCAGTTTTAATGTCTTTTTGGAACGAGGATAAACAGAGCTGGACATGCTACTCCAGATGAGGCTAGTGTTTGGAGCTTGTCATTTAGATTCTGCAAATGCTGGTAGACATCACTACATCAGTTACAGGCAGTTCCCATTTCAAGGCTATTTCAGCAATTGTATCAGATAGAAATTTAGCCGTCAGCTACAAATAAGACAGGCAGATACTGTAGACCCAGAATAAAAGAATTACAGCATTCGGTACCACAGGTCACCAGCCTGCTCTGAGCAGCACCCAGACAAAATTGTATACATAGTTAGAACTGATCCATAGTCAAGAACACACAAAACAGCCAGAACATATTTTCTATAAGCTATAACTCTTCATCTGAGAAAAGTTACAGAGCTAAATGTGCTGGGAAAAGCACATGGATCTGCTGTTATGTCCCCTATCTGAAGCAGATTTTAGAACAGTTTTGTCTCCAACCCCTCAGTTCTCAACACTCCTGGAGTTTGAAATGGGTCATTGACAGGACAGTTGGGACTCTGATGGGGCGATTAGGTTGATGAAAGAGAGTATTCCAAGGTTGAACTTTTTCTTAGAACTTCTGTTGTCTAATGGACCCTCCATCCTTGTTCACATAAACCCATTACTGTGCATTTATGCATCACAGGCAGGAAACGTAACTACCAGTAGGAGAGAAAGCAGATGGGAGAGAATATGCCTAGTTGCAAAATAAAAGATAGAAAGGACAAAGAATAATGGAAAAACTTCTATTTTTGACAGCTATACATCTTAAATACATAAAAGACTTAAAAGTTGGAAGGCAGCACACTCCCAAACACTTCACAGTTGCTGTCATTGGGCACTTCATGTCAGAAATATGATTCTGACTGACATTTGTGGGAGTAGCATTCACAGGAGGATTTGTACTGAACAGTAGCTTTGATTTGGCATATCTATATTGCACCATACAGCATACTATAGATATTCCAGTCAGCTTCTCATCTGGTTTCAGGGCAATATTGTGTCTTTGATAATTAGTCATGCTTAGAGGCAGAGTTATTTTGTCAGCGTCTGGTGCTATGTAAATGTAGTTTTTCTGCCTCTAGGACTGGAGCTAGTGTCAGGGTGCTTTTGCCTACAGTGTATTTGGGCAACAGCCAAAGGTGTAGTATTGCACTGGAAGGTGTGGACATGTCCTCAGCTAGTGATGCTGTAGAGAATGAGAGGTTTATCTGCATCACTTTCTCCATGTCTTACCTTCCCGTTTCTTCTTTCAACATAAGAAGGACCTTTGGTCTCTGGGTGGTTTTACCTAATTTTGAACTAACTTAAACACTTTGGGTTCAAGAGTTTACCTTCAGTGTCACTGTTTTCATGTTCTACCAGGATGAAACTGGGGTGGAAGGCTCAGAAAGAATAGTTTCCAATTAAAAAGAAAAGAGAAAAAAAAAGAAAGAAGGAATGAGCAAGGATGTTGCAGAATTATAACAAATGTTGAGATGAGCAGAATAAAAAAAAAAGGAGAAAAATATAATGAAAAAAATACAATAAATACATCCCATATGGTCAAGGCAAGGGACAACCTGGCTTTAAGGACGGTCTGCCACATGCTGACTTTTTTTCAGCTTGAATTGTGTGTCAGTGTGGGTTATTTCTTTTTTAATGGAATAAGTGAATCATTCTGGGAAAAAAAAAAAAAAAAAAAGGGAGGCTAGCAACCTTTCAGCTCTCAGCAAATAGTTTTGGAGTGTCACAAAAATCTCTGTCATTCTTTCTTTGATTTCTAGCCGCCTCTTAGAAACTTTATTCCCACACTGGTGACAGAGTGAGAGCCCAGGACTTAAATGCTCTGTGTTGGACTCTGGCCAGTGGTATTCAAACTGCACATACTCTTTGCCAGATCTGCTGAGAACCTGTGATGACATTTTTGGAAGGGCAAGATGTCTCTCTGAGCTCAGGGAACGGGTGGATTATCTGTCACTTCAGGCGTGTATGTGATCTAAATAATTGCTTGGCTTCAGTTTGCAATTTGGGCTGAGGTGCTGGTTACAGTGCTCTGATCTCTGAAACAAGAAGTCCATCTTGAGAGCTTGGGGTATGTCCTGCTTCTGTCCACCATATTTTCACAATCACTTTCTGAGTTAAAGGAAAGCTCTTAAAAATAAAAACGTTTAGATGCTTTGTAGTTGTCTGTAGCATAAAATGAACTAGTCTTCCATGACCTTCTGGATCTTATGCAAAGACCCTTGAAGTAAGGTTAGCCTGAGGGGTGGGTTAGCTGGGTGCCTGCCCAGCATGTTTAAGACTTGAGTGCACAACTGAAATTCTAGGTTAATGTTTATCCCCAATCAATTAGTGTTTTTTAAAGGCATGAAATTCTGGCTTGCCCTGGGCACTGTTTGACTAAAGGCCAGCCATGGCTTGGAGCCCCAGAAGGCTGCAGATCTTGACTCTGTGGGAGGCTCAACTATACAGTGGCAAACAAGCTTTCCTCCAAAGGCCCTCAGTGCTCTGTTCAAAAGAATTTTTCATCCTCCACCTGTGGCCATGAAAGAGGGTTGACAGATGGGCTGTTGTAATGGACTATTGTGTAAACAGCACGCATTTAGCAGAAATGCTGAGGGTGTGCATTTACAGGGGACTTACATGGATTTTCATTGTAGATGAGAAGGGCTCCAGAAGAGCCACCACAGGCCTGCTCCATTAATTCCCTGTGCAGAGCAAAGTATTTTCTTTGCCTTCATTAGCTTCTGTTGGAAAGTAAATACAGCAATTCAGAGAGGGAGGGAAGGAGATGCTTTGAATAACATTTGACCTGGATATTAATGGTTGCTTTTCAATAACTCGTCTGCTCAAACCTCAGAATTGCAATAGCATTTGTATCCATGAATGAAGATTTTGGGTGATTTGACCTCATCCCTGTCCTTCTCACATCCCTGTGCAAACTATTTCATGGATACAGTAGACTGGGAAATCAAGAACAACAAAGTGGAGAGGAACTGTCAAGTGTGTATTGATAGGTTGGAAGGAAAGGTGAAGTAATGTGTGTAGGAGAACTATAAAACTGGCTGCAGAGGATTTGTGGGAGCCTGAAGGTTGGAAGGGGGATCTGAGAAACAGCAGAGGAAATTGCAACAAAGAGAAGAGGAAAGAAAATATGTCACTTCAACAAAGCAGTGAGGAGCTGACAGGAAGATGGTCTCAAATAAAAATGGGCAGAAGGAAGTAGAGATGAGCTGGAGTAGCAGAAATACTGGAGGACCAGTATGAAGGACACTGATGAGAAAGCAGGAGAGGTAATGGGCGCTGGTCCCTGGGTGACTCAGGAGGCAGGTGGGAATGGCTGGCCATCCTTTTCATCACTGGCCTCAGCAGTATGTCAGCTGACAGGGCCAGGAGCTGGCAATATATCACTGGTAGGGGGTTGAGCAACACGTGGTTTCACTGGCAAAGGATAGCTGTTCCCAAGGGACTTCAAAAATTTTGATATATATAGATGCAGGTCTGGCTCTCAGGCACAAGGCCAGCGAGTGAGAAAAAAGTCAGTACCCATGTCCATGTTAGTACTCTCTTCTAATGGGGACCCAGCCTCTGTGAAAACTCATGCTCTCAGGTCTGTCTAGAGCAGCTCCTGATTGCTGTCAGGCAGGTTCAGTGTGGGGCTACCAGAGATAAAAGTGTCCCTCATCTTTTCTCTGAATCGTGCAATAAGCCCACGTTTCTCTTTCCAGCTCAGGGTGATATACTCCGGCTGACAGTACAGAACAATCGCAGCCAACCAGACGGTACCGTGAGAGTCCACAGGGCTATTTTTGGAGGATGAGAAAGTTTGCTGGAATCTACACCAAATAGCAATGGGTTCAGCCAACAGGGAAATTTAGTGCCACTCACCTCAGGTGCATCAACTTTTCCAAGCCTTTACTGCTGGTGTTTTGCACAGCAAAGGGTTGGCTCTGTGTGAAATATTTAGCAGGGGTGCTAATGTCCTTCTCCTGCTGTTGACTGTGCGGAAAGCAGGAGCAGCCCTGTTTCCTGGGAAGATGGTAGAAGCCATGATTCTTGCAGAGAATCCCATTTTCTCCCCTCAAAAGTAGAAGTCCTGTGAACTAGTGGGGCAGGGAACTGTTTTTGACTGAATGAGGGATGAGCCATCTCTTGAAATTGTTAACAAATTACTGTGGAATCGAATCAGGATTTCTAGGTCCTGTAGAGGAACATAGGCCTAAGGAAGAGGTTAGCCTTGGCTGATGTCTCAAGACTAAGTCTAAGGTTGTCTTCCTGGGCACTGGATTTTAGTTCCATTGAAGCTCCCCAATGAAGAAAGAGTGTACCCATTAAAGATAATTGTACTTCCGTGTAATTTAGTGAGCAATTTCTGCCTTCTAAACACACAAAAAGAAGTACGTTCAGTTTTGTTGTTGATTTTTCTTTCATGATTCCAGTCAATTGTTAATAATCATGTTGTCATTTTTTAAAGAGTTGGCACCAAAACTTAATTCATTCCACTTAGAAAGAACCACCACCAACCTATTACAAAACCTGTCATTATCTCACAAAGTCATATTCTTGACATCTGTTAAGTAAAGGTTTATTTTACACTTCAAAAGTCAATCTGCACAGCTGACTAAACTTCTTCAGAACTGTACAGTCTGCTCCTGTCAAATATTTGGGAAAATAAAAGTTGGTTTAAGAAAAATATTTGTTTTAGTTGGAAAATGAGTCGCCTTTTTTTCTGTGTATGTGAAAACATGACTTTCTTTCCTTAAAAATTGAAGTAGGGGGTGGAAGAAAGAAGATGAAGCATTTCCTGTGTACTGTGTCTGATTTTATCAGTATCAGAAAATAACAGCTGAATCAGTTCTCTGTACATTTAATTTAATGCTCTGCATTTTTCATTTTTTTAGCTATAATATACTGGAAGATTGGTGGGGGTCAAGTTAGGCTCCTGGATGGTTTGCAAAGAAAGTTCTTGAAACTATTTGATTCAAGGTATCTGTGATTTGCAACCAAGTCTATGCTATATGACAATTTTGGCTTGGCTGTCAGACTTGGTTATGCCATTAACCCAGGTGCAAGAATCTAATGTGTATAATTAATTAAAGGCCTTGGCAAAGATGCTTAGAAACACAAAAGTGCTAGAAGAACCTTTCAGATTTTCCAGTAGTTGATCCCACCCTATTTATTTCTCTTTATCACTAGCTCTGGCCATGCGTGCCATATGGACAACTCAGATATATTTTTACCATCTCTGGACACATCTCAGCAACATGGTGGAATGTGTACGAGTCCTTTCTGCTCCAGGTTTTACCCTTTTGACAGCCTTGGCCACACTGTATCATTAGTAGAGAACAAAAAAATGGTCTCTTGAATTAAAGAAATAGACATTATTTAGGAATGCTTTGACAGAATAATTTATTAAATAGAAAATTCAGTTTCCACAAAATAAGTAATGTTCATATCAGGTTTATCCTCCTCCTCTTAGGAAAAAAAAAAAAAAAAAAAAAAATCCTGAGTTCTCTCAGAATTCAGGAGATCTGGAAAATGGAAATTCCAGATATCTTTCATCTGTGCAGTCACTTTCTGCGGTCACTCATCACAAACCAGGAAAAGAATCAATTTACCAGTCAGTGGCCAGCAGTAAAAGCAGATACCTTTCTGATGATCACTGAGACAAGACAAGGATACAGAAAATTCAGTTAATAAGCAGTTATCTTTACTTTAATACAAAGACATTTTGATTGCTTCTAGTCAGGTAGTCTCAGACCTTATCTTATACCTTCGGGTCAGCTCTGGGTCAACTATGCTGATAACTGAATTGGAGCTTCGTAAAATACATTGGGTCTATCACAAATAAGCACACCTCATTAGTGGAGCTAAGTCCTGAAAAGAATGTTTTCTTGTGGTTATCCTGGTGCAGTCAAAGGGAAAAGGACAGGGAAGCTGTGTGTGACAGAAAATAGGAGCCACACTTCATATATACTGCTGGACTTGCGAGGTGAGTTCCAAAGGGATGAATTTGAACTCCTGAGAAAGAAATAAGTAAGATATTTTTTTTTTTCTTCAGTCCAACCATAAAAGATTGGGTCATAAACAGAAGGAGGATTAGATGTGATTGGTCATCTCAGGTACTCACATCCACAAATTAACTCCACAACTTTTTCAGCAGTTGTCCCTTAAACCTGAAGTATATTTATGATTTACAAGAGTAGGGTTCATTTTGCCTTAATTGAGCCATTAAAAAATGACATGTCTAATCTGAGTGGATTGTTTAACCTCTTTCTATAGTCACTGAAGCAAAACAGGTATGTGTACAAGGTGTCATTTATATGGTAGCTGGAGTGACTTTCTCACAGAATCTATTTCCTCACATCCATTACAGAATGAACCCAGACAATTTAGAATCATAGAATGTTGTGAGTTGGAAGGGACCCACAATGAAGTCCAACTCTTGCCCCAGCATAGGACAATCCCAAGATACAGACCATGTGTCTGAGGGCTTTTTCCCAATGCTTCTTGAATATTGTCAGGCTTGGTGCCATGACCACATCCCTGGGGAGCCTGTCCCAGTGCTTCAGCACCCTCTGAGTGAAGAAGCTTTTCCTAATGTCCAACCTAAACCTCCTCTGGCACATCTTCCTGCCATTTCCCCTGGTCCTATCACTGGTGGCCAGAGATAAGAGATTAGCGCCTGCTCCTCCTCTTCCCCTTGTAAGGAAGTTACAGACCACAATGAGATCTCTCAGGCTCCTCTTCTCTAGGCAGACTCACAAAACAGTTCAAGACCTGTCCCTGGCCTAAATCTTGCCATAACTCACATGGATTTTCCTACAAGGATCAGTGCCTTCTAGAGCAAACCTAGCACCTCATCTGCTTCTAATAAAGCCAGGAAACAGGAACAAAGCAAGTAATGTTATTCAACAATCCAAGACAGAAGTTCAGCTTCTTCCTAGGTCTAGGTGGATTTTAGCCTTCATCTCCTGTCTCCTGGAATGTATCTTTACCACTAACTTGAGGGGGAAGGTGTAGACACTCTCATTCTCCCATCCTGAGGCTCTTCTACTTTATACGACCAACTTAAACATTAACTGAGAAGGAGAGAAAGCAAGTACCACATTACAGGGGCTGGACTAGGGAACTCTCTCATTTACTATAATGTTTTACTATTACACATTCCTGTGAGTGAAATCTGGGGTTTAGAGAAATCTCTCTCTTTTCCATTTCATTGTTTAAATGGGTCACATAAAGCAGAAGAACTTCAGTACGCAGGAACAAGGACCTTCACATAAAGTTCTTCGTAGTGACTGTGGTGCCTTAGGGAGTTCAGAGAACAGGGCTTAAAATCATTAGACAGAGAAGGGAATTGAACCCAGAACCCCATATTATAGATGAGTACCCCATCCCCTGGAAGTTCTTGAAAATAGGGGTGAGGTATAATAGCATTTCCTTCCTCTGCTGTTTTTTAAAAGAACCATTATAGTTTTTTATAAAAAAAGGTTTTTACCTAGCTTTCAGAAAGAAATCAGCACAGTAATGGGAGCAATGTGTGCCCAGACCCTGGGTATCAAGGAGGGAAGATGTGGAACTCATCTTTTTGTTGTAATTTATTACTATCCAGTTTAAGAAACTATTTCAGAAGATCATGGGTTTTTTAGGTAAAACTTCTTACAGGTTTATCCACCTCAATGCTTTGGGTATATAGTAAATCTGGATGTATAACTTAAAAATTAGATGTCACAGTGTTCTAAAGTGCAATGTTCTTATTGACCTAATCTTATAGAACACAGGAAAACCTAGGTAGTAACTTTCTTTCACTTTATTTTGAATTTGTTCATATGGTCTAAGTTGTCATGCTCTGGAGTCCATTACCAATTTCCAAACCTATTCTATGTGAACTTGGGGCATTTGGATTACATTTAATGTTATTACACTTCTGTCCATTGCAGTTCAGGTTTAGAATACCAATTATTTTTTCTGTTCCCTTTAAAAGGTTTTTGAGGTAAAGTGTTTTATAATAAATTATAGGAATATTCTTTGTCTACTAGTGTAGTATTGCCACTGAGACATAGGCTTTGGATAAATTTAAGTGTTTTGGGTTTAATGCCTCCTTTTATATACTGACCTATGTGATCATAACGTATTTAACATATTTTTTAGATAAACACACTCATGTAGGGTAGATCAATGAGTTTTTGTCACATGGGAGAATTGATTTTCTGGAGGCCTAAGGCTTAAATATGACTACCTGCTTAGTTTAATTTGTAGTGAAGTGTTTGCATTATAATATATGACAAAAGTCTGAGATAGGTTTAATATAAGTTACAATCAACTTAATATAAAAAGACCCTCCGAATTTCCACAGGGACAGAATGTAGTCTTTCAGCAGCTGACGGAATAATTCCTTATGAAATTATACCAGTTGGGATACTGCAACTTCCAAAAGAGCATAATATATTAAAATGTCAATCAACATGCGTTTATGAAAATAGTTCTTGTCAAACCAATCAGATGTCTTTCTCTGATGGGATTACAAATTGGGTTAATAAAGGCAAATAGCATTGATACAATATACGTAGATTTATGTCAGGCATTCATCTGAGCACCCAGCAAACATTTCGTTAAGAAAATGTAATGACTAAAAATCAACACAACACACATTGAATTTATTAGAACTGGCTAACTGGTAGGTTTCAAAATGTAAACTGGGAATCATAACTGAACAAATATGGCTTTTGTGGTCCTTGGAAGAGTGAGGAGGAGTTGGGCTGTTATATCTTCTCTACATTTTGTATCTGTATGGCTGTGAGTACATTAATGGGTCCAGTTCTGGGGTTCACTATGTTACAAAGTCATCTGAAAACTGGGGAAGGGAAAGGAGCAATCTGGGGGAGAAGTACAGGAATGATTAAAGAACAAGAAAACAAAGATTATAAACTCTCAATGAGTTCAATCTGTTTAGTTTATCAAAGGAAAGGTTAAGACATGACATAATCACAGTTTATAAGTATCTCCATGGAGAAAATACATTTGATAATTAGACGTTCTTCAGTTCAACAGACAAAGACATAACAAAATGAAGTAGATGGACATTGAAGCGGGAAAAATTCACATTTAAAGACATTAGTTTTATAAAGAAGATGCTTAATCTCTGGAACCATCTAACAAGGATTATGGTGAAGCCTCTGTTTCTGGAAATCTGTAACTCAGAACAGAATGTCTTTCAGAAATATTGGATTAGATTAGCACAGTGGTTCCTCAGAATTTTATAATCTAAGAAACAATGAATGACTTAACTATTCAGTCAGTTTATGTTTAAATGGATACCTGCCATTTGTATCCTTAATATTTTGTGCCAGCTCAAAAGTGGTAGCATGAACCAAAACCCCTCTCTCAGATGAGAATGTGTTTATATGCTGGTGCACTTCGTGGGTTGCCATAAAATTTAAACTACTCCTTTAAGTAGTTCAGAATGAAATACGGTCTCTGGCAGCAGCAGGATGTACACAGCTGTAGCATGTGTGCCTGTCATGTCATACCCTTAGCAAACATTCAGATCCTGGCATGCATTTTCTTAACATAAATAGTTTAGAGTACATGCTTATGCTCTGGGAGAGAAAAAAATTACTCAGTCTACTGTAGCAACCCTGACCTATGGGGTTTTAATGCCTTTAGAGAAGTCATCTCAATGACACCACTCTTCTGGCTTAGTCTGTCATTTAACAGTCCTCAGAAGCAGCTCAATGACCTGGTCAAAAGTTGGACTATAAGATGCCCAAACTTAATACCAGACTACATGCCACATGTTGAGAGTATGCAGTCTCCATCTCTAAGAAGAATGGGATTTAAGGCTATATATTAATCACAGAATCACAGAATTATGTATATATTTTAATGACTAAGGAAACTGGACTTGAGAGTCTCTTTGTTGGTGCTTCTCCTCTGCAGTGGTGCAGCTGTTAGCACTTCTGACACAGGGAAGGAAAGAAGGTCTCATCCAGCCAACTAGCAGTTCTCATTCCCACCTACCCCCATCCACACAGCCTCACACCTGGATGCCTCCAACCTGTGCTTTGTTAGTTATACTTCTGCCATTCTTAATGCTGTCATGTGGTTAAAAGAGAAAACATGTGTGTCACATTTTTTTGAGATTATTCCTGGCCTCTTGGAACTAAGTTACATAATTGTATTTTCCCTCTATGTTGTTCCTTGAGCTTCAGCTGGTTGCATTATTTCTTCATATTTGGTTCCTACACAACAATACACAACTACCGTAACATGTAGAAAAAGAATGCAGATGTTTCAAAAGAAAGGATTAGCTATCATATGAATTATAAGGATAACTGTGGTTTCTCCAGGACATAAATCAATCCACATTCTTCAGGATATAAATCATACACTAAATGTCTGAGACTTAAAGGAGAAACTTCCCTCACCAATATGTTGTTGCATAATTGCCTATTATGGAAGTTTTATGTCTTCCTCTGAAGCATCTGGTACTGGTACCATTAGTTTGATCTGGAACGGCAATTCCTGTGTGCATTTGTGGAGCTTTCCTGTGACAGTTCAGCAGCTGCTTGTTTCCATCTTGTACAGGGCAGCCAGATGTCCCACAGCTTTAAGACTGTCCCACTTTTCAGCATCCTATTCTGCTTCCTTTACTGGCCTTAAGGAAGGCTAGCTAGCCTTATATTTTGACATACTTGTGCTATCTTATTCCTTTCACATTGGGACATAAAGCTACCCACAATGTGATTGCAACACAGGAGGAAACTGTCCACAGTCAGTAAATTTTTAGAAATCTAGTACTCAGAAAAACATAGAGAGAAAAAGCATTGCTCTCTAACTAATTTCATATCTTGTTTTATGTCTTTCTTATCGCAAGGTGAGATATGCATTGTAAATCACAACCATGGCAATAGTGATCACTATAATTAATTTTGTATAATGTTTTCCATTCCAGTTCTTTGTTTACAATAGTTCATAACTTTCTAAAGCTTTCACTTATTGATTTTGAATAAGGGAAGGAAATTTTTAAAAATCCTGTATTTTTCTTTATTACTAAATGGTCTTGGTCACTGTTTTCAAATGGCTCTGCTATTCAAATAGCTGTGGGTAAACAGCTGCCATTGAGATTGCTGTAGACATTTTGAAGTAGAGTTTTATTTTTTGAAGCTTGGAGCATATAAATAGCTCATGCTAGAAATGCAGATTTTTCAGGAAATATCTTGGGACAAATATGATAAGTGAAGAAAAAATTGCAGGTATCATCCATGGTGTCTATCTTGGTTGTCCTAGGGTGACTGACGTGACCTAGAGAAGCATCCTGAGAAACTGCTAAAAGGTTTAACCATGGAGTTAAACTTTAGTACCAGTGCATGGGCTATCAGCTTATAAACTATTTATCTTTTCCTAGACACAAGCAAGGTGGAAAGATGTAAGGTGGGGTTCAGAATGTCAGAGGATGTCTACTTCTGAATTAATTGTCCCAAGCTTTTTTATAGTCAGTGGTGATGCAATCAATATAGTCACTGGAATCCATTCTAATGTAGACATGCAGTAAAGCTTGTGTGAATTGCTTCCTAAAAATACCCATCATTGCTGGCTAAAGTGAAGTTGGAATGAAGAGCTTAGGTGTCTCAGTTAAGATGCCTAAAGTTTAGAGACATATTCCAACCCACATTCATTTTAGTCCGCATTCTTTCTACCTTCTTCCTTGTAAGATCCCTAGGTTAGTGTTTTTACAGAGTCCAGTTAGTGTCCTGCCCTTTTTTTTAAAGCTGGGATCTCTTACAATACACACATGACAATGTTCAAGTGAAGCAGGAACATGCATACCTGTTTTCTTCCCTATCCTTTGTTTTTTTGTCAGCTGGGGTACTACGTACAGTGGCCATGAAGATTTAAATGTGTGAGCATTGTAGTCAAAGTTGATGTTTTCAAGGTTAAGCTTGCTCATTCACCACACCATTGGGGCAGTGGAAGAACAAGCTTCCATGTTTGACAGCAGTATCACCTTATGCTCTTCCTGCCTCCCTGTTTAAAAATAGCTCAACAAAATATTGCAGGTTACTTTCCAACCCAGGGCACTGTGTCACTACAGTCCAGGTCATGGAAAGCTATTCCAGCCATGCTGAGGGTGTGCAGCAGGTACAAACTGGTTAAACTGGCACTGCTTCAGAGACAAATGTCAAAAATGGTGTGAAAAAGGAAGTAGGCAGTAAGGTAAGAAAATATGCTGGTGATATAAAGTTATTCAGACTTGTAGGACAAGGGCAGACCATGAAGTATTACAAAGACTGAGTGACTGGGCAATGAAATGATAGATGAAATGCAATGTAGTTGTATGTAAAGTGATACACATAAGGAAAAGGAGTCCTAGTTCTACTTATAAAATGGTCTCTGAGGTGTATTAGTCAGAAAAGGGTAACAAGGTTGATCCCTTTTTTTCTGAAATGGTTTCTGCACAAACAGCAACTATATAGGCTGGAGTTCCTCAGCCTGGAAAAGAAACTTAGGGAGGTTTTGGTAGAACTCAGTATGATTATGGGTAACATGAAGATTGACAGCTCACTTTCTTTGCCAAAAATGAGAACTGGGGCCATCATGGGCACACTCCATGTGGCAAGTAATGGACCTGTGGAACAGCTTGCTAAAGGGCCTTCTGCATTAAACTGGCATGGTAACAATAGGCAGTTGGACAAATACTTGCAAGAATAGCCCTCTGGAGATTACTAAATAGGAAAATCTCATCAAGATGAGGAAATCCTTGAGCTGAAAATAGTTTCAGTCTGAATATGCAAAGCATTACATGTGTTTGCTCTTCCTTGGATATTTACCTGTGGATACTGCTGGACACAAGATACTCATCTAGATGGACTGTTGGCCTAAGCCAGAACTGCAGTTTTTGTGTTCATCTGACTATGGCCTTGTGAATAGGAATTTTTCCCTTTTGCTGTATGTTGCAGTAGTCACTGTGCTGGCTGTCATACAAATATGGAGTCAAGAGATAGTCCTTATCCCAAAAAGCTTATCTTAATGGCAAGATATAACCTGTGTAGGGATAGATGGGAAAAAGCCCAACCAAGGAACCAGTTCAGCAAGTTTTTCCATACACTGCCTTTACCCTGTATAAATGTGTGTATAGAAGCCAGAAGATAATTAGGTGTTGGAATATGTTTATAGCTATATTTTGTTAAGGATCTCTTAATGAATTTATAATTTCTAAGTTTTTTTACTTCATTCTTAAACATATAAAGAATTTCATAGTTCAAGAAGTTTGTTGATAAGTTTGGGAATGCATTGAGGTGAAAAAACACTCTAACTAAAAGCAAACATGATCACTTTCAGGAAATACACCACCTCCAATTACCCAGTAAGACTCTTTATTATTCTCAGAAATATTATATTCTGGCAAAAATAAACTGTGGAAATGATTGAAAAATGATGACGCTAGACTAAAAGTTTTCTAATTAAATCAATGAATATGAATATGATATGGTGTGTGCCAGATTATATATATAATTTCATATGATGAAAAAGAAACGCAAAAATGTATCCTTGTATGACTATATGAATGTCTGCATGAGTCGATCTGTTTGCATATATTTAGGTATTATTTTTACACTGGCAAAGAATGTACATGTGTGAGCACTCATGTATTCCTACATATGGTTGAGCTATCCCATTTTCTATTTTCTTTTCTTTCTCTAAAATTTAATTTACCTTCTGCTTACTTCACATACTTTTTTTTTTTAAATCAAAAAAACTTTTCTGTTTTACAAGTCTTACAGGATTTTCTTTCCAGGACATTTTGGGAAAAATAATCAGTCAAATTATTCCATGCAATTTAAAACCTCCAATAACAAAATAAACGTGAAAGAAACTGAATGGGGAAGGAAAACAGTACTGCAACTTTTGTCCTCTGATCAGCATTTTTGCTGTTCAGGACTTCCTGAGTGGTAAAATAGCTCAGCCACCCATGCAGTCAAGTCAGAGGGCAGAAAATTTTTATATTTCTCAGATTTCCTCAAGGGGATGACCACGCTGTGACCTCTTTGCATTCTGTAAAGCTCTGTGAGTCAGAGACATTATGATGCTTCTATTTTAAAGAGTTTCCCCAGTGAACATTCAGGCTTTCCTCTGTGACACTTTTCAACTCAAGGTGGGTAAAAGCATCTTGCCAAATTCAGTAACCTAAGGTCATTCTTGGACTCCCAGTATTACCATTTGATTAGCTGTACTAGTCTATTTTACTGTCCAAATTGTGCTTTACTTATGTAACTTCATGCACTGGAGTAGCCCCACTCATTTCAAGCTCTGATGTAAATGAATGACTCTACTTACAGAGTCATCCCATCTGTTTTTTTCTAGTAGAAGCCTGGTAAGACTTTTTTAATTAATCTGGAAAAGAAAAATCCTTTGCAGCTTGTAAAACAGCAACATGTTCCTGTTAAAAAAAAGAGAGGAAAAAAGATAGCTGCATGGCTAGAATATAGACTGTGCATATATTAAAAAAAAAACCAACAAAAAAACAACCCAACAAAAAAACCCCAAAAACCAAAACAATAAAGTGAATAAATAATTGATGTTAAAATTGTCCCCATTTTCAGGACTGAAGTTTAAACCCTCCCATGATTAAAATAATAAATAAACTAATGTAAACGTGAATTTCAAGATGAGATTTCTTTGTGACAAGTGCTGTAAGCTAAAATGAACAATTTTTCAGTATTGTCCCTATGTACTTCATTCTGTTGCCTTCTATTTTCATGAGTTTGTTACTTAACAAACATAGCTATACACATCAAAGAGAACATTTAGAAATATACAGCAGATTTTTCTTGCAATCTTATTTATCTAAACTGTGGGTAGCAGAAGAAATAATTTTCACAGTTTCAGCAAGACAGTTCATACAGCTTTTGCAGCTTGATGTCATATATAAAAGTGATGATGGAGTAGTTTATGAGGAAATGGAAGTAAGTACTGTACACAGTATATGAAGAAATTGAGAAATATTAGATCAATCAGCTCATTGTGCCACTTTTCCCCACTTTGCACGGCTGCTTTACTGCTGATTGCATTGTAGCTTAGAACAGGGAGCTGGTAAGAAAAACAAGAAACACTCAATATACGAAGAAAAACAGGTGAGGGAGGAGGATAAAGAAGTAAACTGAGTGTCTCCCATAACTTGCATGTCGCAAAAGCTGTGGTCAGGTGGGAGGCAGGTAGTCTCACATCCTTGTTTTTCCTGCTCTCCAAAGAGGATGAAGCAGACAGGAGCCATGGTGGGACCATACATTTGGTTCACAACTCTTGTACAGGCTGCAAATGCATTTTCTCCTGACTTTCCTGTGAGTCTGTTCCTGGGCTTTGTGAACCAGGTGGTGCACACACCTAAAGAGGCAACAATGAGAATGTCATTAAAGCAAAAGAAGAAAATTCACTCTGTGATCTTTCCATGTTATTCTGGGTTATTTGTTATAGCACATAAGAGCAAAGTGCAGTCTCTAACATTTCCTAAGATGTGTTGTGGGTTTTAAATAAAAAAACCAAGGGACATCTAGAACATGACATCTAAATAGCATTGAGCATCTTACCAAAACACAAGTAAAAGTAGAAGTTTAAGAGTAGATATTCAATAAGATAGATAAAATGCTTCCTATGTAATGTAAAGTTAGAGCAATTCACTTGCCTGTGTATGGACATCTAGTGCAATTTTATGCAATTTTATGCAAGTCAGGGTATGCAGGACACCACTGCAGGTATGGCACAGGACCTAGGAGAGACCCACAGCTTTCTGGAAAGGTCTTTGGAGGCCACATGGGATATTGGGGGTTTCTAACACCATCCTATGAATCCCCCCTCATGTGTCTGCTAAAGGCTCATCATCCAGTCGCCTACCACTGCCAATCATCTTTCCTGTCTCAAGTGACTTAGTTTAGATGAATTTTTCCTCTTTCCATAGAAGGAACCCAGATTACTAAGTAGAGTAGCTGCTGACGTGTCTAAAGGTAGGGAATGTCAATCCCACTCCTTGTGCTAGAATATTCATTAAAAAGAGATGATAAATCTATACAATAGTTTGTATCTAAGCAATAAAGCTCAGCCATCAGTAATCCCACTGGACCATGGTTGTATCACCAGTTTTTTTGCCTGGACAGACAAGGGGCAGTCACAAACTTCTGTGGTCTTTTTTGTGGCTGTCACAGATAATCTACAAACATTGAAAGGGAACAGGATCCAGTCTCGACACCATCTTCCTGGGGCTGCACAAAAGTAGTTAAAACAGGTTTCTAATGTTAAGTATCAGAATTAATTGATTATTTAGGTACTTAAACAGACATGGATTTTCAGGTTTAATAAATGCAGTCATGCCTCAGTTTATTGCCAATCAATGTGGCTAAAAAACACCTCGAGACTCAAGAAAGGGAGGATAACAGTTTTCAAAATGTTTTTAAGATTAAAAGCATTGCTTAGCATCTCATACCGACTGAAGTTTGCAAGAAAAGAGTATGTTTTCCAGTCAGCCTTGATGGTAGAGCAGAGAAAGAAAACTACTCGACATTTCCCGAGAAAAGATTCACAGATTCTGCTGAATTCTCTTTTATCTATGACTGATTGAATTATCCATTACAAATCGTGTTTGTTGCTAATTTGGCCGTTTTGCAGTTTGTGAATCATTCTGGAAACAATCCTGATTTCTACAAACACATTTGTTATTTGTAAGTATTCACTGAACAGTTTTATGTGAACAGATTTCAGCCTATTTTTTTTTGTTCTCAAATTGTTAGTGTCATCTATTCACTATTTGAAGTGTTTGACTGGTCAACCAAATCACATACTATTGTCTGCACTCCCTGATTGGGTAACTGAAACTTATAAATACAAGTATAATGAATAGCAAATGATGAATAGCAAATAGGGTATAACAATTATTGGATCATCTGAAATTTCATACAAGAAATACATAATTCATGTAACTTTTAGGACTCAAACATTTTCCTGAATACCTGGCAGCTTCCAGAAGATCCTGGAACTATGAGTAATATATGTCAGAAATATCAGCAATTATACCCTCCATTTTATTAGTATAACATTCAAGAATCAGGACTTCTGTGGGTTAAGAAATGTTGAACTTACTGGCAAGAGCACATTTATCTGCATTTATGAATGTGCAGATGTGATTCATTATCATTTTCCACCAATATTCTAAACATATTTTTAAAGAACAAATGTATGAATCTAGTATATGATGCTTTTCAACCAATAACAGGACATGACTTCTTCATATGTGTCAAAATGGAATAGAGGAAATGAGCAGGGACAGGGAACATGTTTTAAATTGAGATTTGATGAGGTAGAAGAAAACAGTTCCAGATTGCAGGATCTTTGTGAAAGAAGATCTTCAACTAACCACCTGTTTTAATATGGTTTCTAAATTCTTGGTGTTTTTTTGACTTCTTGTGTTTTGTTTTTAATATCTTGATTATTTTTAATTATAATATTTAAAATGTCTAGATTGGTGTTCATTTCATCTTTATGTCTTTAGGTATGACGTTGTCACATATTTATAAATACACCCTGGCACAGTGAGATTTAATAACTAACTGATTATTAATGTTACCAGTATTTGTTTTGAATGGCAAAAGTTAGTTCTGAAGAAAAAACTGTGATGGTTAGTTAGTTATCTAACAATTCTCCATGGTTTGGATCCAGAATGTCAATATACTTAATGCCTTGACCCAGTGGCCAGAAGGACGTTTTGGCTGATCCAGATGCAGCACAGGTAGGGACTGCCCCTCAACCTCATGTACATCCCTCTGCATCATTGCCTCTAACACCCTCATGCACATACACCTCAGCAAGGAGGGGACTTCTTGAACAAAAGCAGACTGGGCAAAGACAGGAAGGGACTTGGGCTTATAAATCCTTTGAGTCCATCAGGGGATCAGCCAGCCAGACCTGCAGGAAGCAGGTACCATCTAACCTATGGGATCAGGTGGCAAAAAGTAGTCAGGACTTCCTATAATTGGTATTTGCAAAGGCCAAGAAACAAATTTTGTGGGAGATGTAGCATTGTCCTTTTCAGCTTTTTTATCTTCTTTTTTTCTTTATTGCAGCATTAACAGTTAGCATTCATTTTTATGCAGAGTAAGGGCAATGGAACCCTCAAAACCAAAAGGTTCTAATGAAGTAAGACATGTCAAGTCCAACCCACGAATGTAACAGACATCAAAATAGGCTTTGGGACATCAAGTGATGGCTAGGACCAGTACACATCTGGAAGGATTTACAGGGGGGACGAGAAGACCTTGGTAAGGGAAACTGAGCAAGCTTAGTCTCCTCTCTTGGCATCCTCAGGAGGTAAGTGAAAGGGTCTCTATTCTAAACACACATGTATGTTGTGTATGTAATAGAGGTATAGGTAAAACTGCAGTCTGCTATTTCAATCCCTCATTCAAAATTTGGGTCCTCATTTACCTTTGGTCAGAACTAATCTTGTGTAGGAGAAAAACATTTTCTCTAATTGTATGAAAGGCAGGCCTGGAGATACACTAACTAAAGATGCAAACACTTAAAAAAATAATTTATACAGAAGTGTGAAACACAGTACTGCTGTCATGATCTGTTGATTTGTTTAAGTTTTTCAGTTAGAAGGATTGTATGAGATCAAAGTTGCATTGTTACCCCTTTTGGCACAACCACTTAGCCAAATGCCAGTAGCCTTGTTATCCATTTCAAGGAGAAAGGGAAGAAAAACTTCTTGGTTAAGTTCTTTGGTGTATCATCTTCTTCATTTTGAAAGTTGACACATCACTGGGTCTTTCCTGGAGCTCACTAGCTACTGTTTAGTATTTCCCAGCCTTTCTTTCTACTCAGTTCCATGACAAAGCAATGTTTTCTGCGTTTTCTTTGGCCATGCCCATGACTACTTCTTTCACTCGGGTGGCTTTATACTCACTCCTGATGCTGTGATACCTGTCCATAGCTTGCCATGCCAGCCTTATAATCCTGCAGTTATAACCTCTGAGGCCACAGGTAGCAGTTTTGGATTAAGCCTTGCTGTGTGACCCACTGCCTTGGAGAATGGCTTCTCTTGTTTCTAGGAATCTCACTAAATACAGTTTAATTACCACTTTCCTTAAGGCTGAATGGTGGTTGTTTAGCATGACCATTGCTTAAGCCAGTTCAGTAATTGTCTGGAGACCAAACAGTCACTTGAGAGCAGTCACTAATATTTTCCAGTATAACAATATTATTATTTCCTGGCCTTGCCATATGGGCTACATAGGAGTGGGACACACAGCCAATTAACTGAGACAAAGGTTTAACTTAAAGCAATAACTATAGTGCATTTAGTGCACTTTGGAGCCATGGTTATCATTACTGAATTATAAATATTAATAACAGTTAAACACATTGTCAATGGTGCAGCCATTAAACATCTGCTACCTCTGTTACATGGTGCTTTTTAGCTAGAGTGAAATCTCTACTTTGAGGCGTACGCAACCTCACCGATATTTGTGACTTAATGTAACCAGTGTTCTGGTATCTCCATGACGACATTTTGATTTCAGTGTGTCTAATATGACACACACTTTTCAGGATTGTCTGTTTTTCCAGATTATTGATAAGGATTGTTGTGGTAAATGAATGTAGAAACAATGGTGCTTGCACTGCAGGCTCAGGGCTTCAGGCACAAGGGCTGCACCAACATAATTTGAACACAAAACTCCCTCACAGGTGCTCCAGGAATGCAACGATTGCCTCCTCCTCCTCAGTACGCTGTGGTATCATGCAGATATCATATTTGTGCCTCCGTGTGGCCAACAAATCAGCTCCTTTCATGAAAACAATAATTATCTAATTTTTATCTAATAACATGTTGGAGAGCGTGTCAGTCTTCTACCAAGATCTGATTTTCTTGATACCCACAAAGATGGCCTGAACAAAAATTGTCCACTTAGACTATTCTGAGAGGGATTAGATTATAGATTATTCTGAGAGGAATAATTTATTTATAATCTTCTCCTCAGGAGTGAAGACTATAGATATTTTTTTTAATCTCTGAGCATGTAAATGAACATGTAACTCTGCATAACCCTTAGGAAGCTGAACAGTAAGTAACTTTACTCTAGCAGACTTTATTTTTTAAGAGTTTCATTTGGTACTTTTATCGCAGGTAAATATACCTTGACAATATGCCAAAGAAAGAAAGATCTGCCAGATCTTTTTCACAGAATTACTTTGTTTCAAATCTAAGGCCCAGTGGGGAAGAAGTGATTAACTCCCAAGGTCATTTAAGCATCAAACTGTACTTCTGGTAAGAAAAAGCTCTCACAGAAGGAACAACCAATGACATCATTATTCTCAAATCAGGTGCTATCAGAATTTTGTAAAAGCAGAAAGAAAGCAAACAGGAAAAGAAAGGAGGAAGGAAGAAAAGTGTGAAAAACACAGCATGTTAATGTCTGCATTCCTCCTAATTTCATAAGAGTCAAGAAAATGAAGTAGACTCCAGTCCATAGGCAAAACATTATGTGAACAGATATTGTGTTGGATTGGTTTTAAATCCAGAAGGAACAGTCTATTCTGTTGATCAAGTAAAAAGTTAAGAGGTAGCTTGATCTAAAAGAGAGAGGTTATCTTACAGCAAAGTCTTAAATTCAGCAGATTAAGTCCCAATGAGAAAAGACCAAAGGCCAGGAAATGTTTAGCTAGAGATGAAATGCATTTTTAATATTCAATGGAGACAGCTACTGTAATGACTACCAACCACCAGAATCCAAAATCTTTATTTAAAAAAAATCACGTGACCTTCCAATATTTTTATCCTAAGGACTTAAAGGAAGTTTTGTTGATTTTAATTTAAACTTATACTTTTTTGGGATTCAGCTTTGAATCTCACTGTAACTTAATTCTATTACAAGCATTACATTTTTAGTGAATTCCAAAGACTTTTGGAGGTAAAAATATTTTAATATCTCTAATATTCTTGATTTATATCAAAATCCTATGTAGCTAGTTCCCATGTATAATAAAAAAAAAGGCTAGAATTCAATATGCAATATTCATTCAGAGTGTAATTGAATCAATGGTATTAACTGTACAGGTGTATTTAGACAAATTACAGATAAAAATATAGTTAGCAGAAGCAATAAAGTGGCAATTTAACATATTAAAGGGCAACTGGCAATTTGACATAAATAAAACAGAGACAAAAGCAGACCCCAGCAGAAGCAGAAAGTGGAAATTGCTAAGCAAACTGTCTAGTCAAACAAGACTATCGCTATGCAATAACACTATACATTGCCAACTTAGAGCTCAGTTGAAGGTGTCACAGCGTAAATGTCAGGTCTAAAAAGAATGTGTAATTTGGAAATCCATCACAGTGGTGTTAAGTAATTTTACAATAAGGTGATGAAGAGTTTTAAGGGTGGATACCACCCAGAGAAGAGTAAGCATTCACCATACCTCAGTGGAGGTAGATGCCATGGGAGTATTAGCTTAGACCTTGAGTGTTTTCCAAGCATGTTTGGTTGCTTCTTGCAGTGATTTTTTTGTTTAGGACACAGGGGACTAATATCACTTAGTATGGATGAATCTTTATTTTGCAGTGAATTTCTAATTTTTTTAAAAAAAGCAAATCAGGGAAGGATTCTGTCTCAAATTTCTCAATCCATTATTGATACCCAGGTAAACTGAGACACTGTTTAACAGCCACTATGATTTACAGTTCACATTAGATATTTCTTTGTACAATATCTTTGTAGATGCCAACACCTGAAAGCCAAAACCAGCAATGTTTTTGGCTAGAAAAAAAGAACATACTTCTGTATGTATTGGGTTTGGTGAGCTTGTTGGTAAGATAGCATGGTGAACTGGTCCCATGAGTAGACACCTGGGATGGCTGGCACACACCAATTGCTGCCCTTGCTTTGTCTTGAACTAGAAATTCTTGCACTGTAGGCATCAAGTGGAAAGTTTTAAAAAAAAGGTGTCATACTTTCACTGTGTTAGTAAGCGTTACTCTATGGTACTTGCTAAAGGATTTAGTGCCACTAAATTTCGCCTAAAACTAGCTTGAGGATAATCTGATAAAGTTAAATTCACTCAATTTATAAACATTTGCATGTTATTTATTCATATCGTTTACATGTGTTTGCCCTGATAACACAAGCCTATGTGAAACAGCTGTCAGCAGCCACCAGAATCTGCTTGTTCACTGCTTTTCGCTGGAAGCCAAAAACAACTGCCCAGGCCCCATGAATACATGCAGTTCATTTATCCCAATTAGAAAGTAATTTCAGGCAAGTGCCGCTAACCAAGAACAATGTGAGACAGAACAAGAGAAATTATCTATAGCAGTGCAGTAAACAAAGAAAGAAATACCAAATGAATATTGAGAGGTCTCATGGAAAGTGGTTTCTTTTTGCCAAGTTATAGATAATATGTCTTTCTGCTGCTGAGGTTTCAATTATTTGTGCAGACACATCAGGCTCAAATTTTGAATTGAGTCGGGTTGTTTGTTTCTGAGTTTGCAAAACTCATATGAGAGTCTCTCATGAAAATGTTTTCCTCTTTAGTTGTAGTCATAAATACTGCAGGAATACCCTTCTTCACAGCCTGTTGGCATGCCTACCTTCTCTGCTTGGCCAGCGAGTCTAAGTACTAGAACACTTAAAAGTTCAAAATTACATAATATTTAATTCCAGTTTGGACTGAGATTTCAGGAGGGCTCTTCATCGCTTGATGGCTTCTGCCCATCTCTAAGTGCCTACATGCACCTGCTCCATAGTTTTACCAACTGCAGTTTCCCTTATATTGATTCTTTTTAATAATGATCACAGTTTTTTATACTTGTGCATTACATTGAAAAGGCCAAAGTTGTCCATCCGTTTATGCAGACATGTAAGCAAAGTGAATGATGAAGCATGAATCTGGTAGCTACCACCATTCTATTGACATGCAAACTTCCCTGTCAGGTCAGCATGAGTTCTACATGATTTTCCCTTGTCTTCATTTTTATTTGTTTAAAATTTTGCATGAAATGTTAGCAGCCACAATATAGAATTACGGTATATCATATGAACACAGAGCAAAAGACTTCATTTCACATAATTTTAAAAATAACTCTAAGCAGCCATTAATCGATTCTAATCAAAGTGCATCAACTTTTCAGGAACACAGTGTCATCCATGTGTGTTGTAATGGAAGTATTTGACACTTAAGGTTTCATTACAACACACACTCTAGTCTAGCAGAAAAGTTATTCAAGGTATGAATTAGAGTAACAGTATTTTTATTAATGTCAAAATATGTAGCAAAAGGATATTGAAAATATAACAAAATAATATTTGCCTTATTCTCTAAATGAAATTTTTTTTTTGTCAGCCATTTAATTGTAGGATAAACAGGAGATTCTAAACTAGAAAAGGTGTTTAAGTATAAGGAATGTGAGTACAGCTCTTACTTATTTTTAAAATAACATACTAAGAAATGATATGCCACACTATGACATCATAAGCTAAGTAAATATAACCAAAGAATAATAAAATAAAGTAACTATTTTTTTCAGAGTATAATTATTTTGGAATTCTCTTTTGCAGAACATTTGTTAGTCTTCTGATTTGAAATGAAAAACAATCAAGATCTCAAAAATCCATTAAAGGTGGATTTGCAAATCTCGGCCATGTCCAATGATAAAGTGTACAAATCCTACAAAGAAATAGTAATTATCTTTGGGAAAAACAAATAAAATTTGAAGAAATTTCTGTTAGCTTTTCAGTGCAAAAATTTGAAACAAATAAGATTACAGCAGGCAGGGTAGCTACCACTAGACTATCAACTAAAGGAGATTAAACTGTACTCCTGAGACCTTCAAATAGGTTTCCTGCTTCACAAGCACAGTTTGACTTTCAAATGACAGAGACTAAGTAGATGCTACAGATCACTGCACTTGCTTGTCAGTGTTACCTGTGATGCTTCACAATTAGGTTTGGGACTTATGTTTGCAGGAAGATATAATTATGTACAATTAAACTTAGGAATCCTTGTTTGACAATGATGGCATGAGTGAAATACTTTTTGAGTTATTGAGGCACAAGTTTTGTCCACCTGTATCTTTCCCTCCCTCACTTTCTTCCCCTCTTTCCTTCCTTCCTTCCTATTCCCTTCTTTTCTCATTTTCCCCCTCTTTCCCACCTTTTTCCTTTTTTCTCCTTTTTCCTAAAGATTTTTTCCATGGCAATATGCTTCACAAGCTTTTAGGGTAATAAAGACAACTGGAAAGCAAACTTGAACACGTCTGTCAGGATCCTAAGTATGCAACACTAAATCAGCTTTACACAATTTTTAAAAAAATCAGATGGTCATTTTAAAATATACTTGATATTTTGGAAATTAGTACCTCACACACTCATTAGGGTCAAAACAGGCTTGGTCCCTTGTGTTGAAATGATTTATGTGATGTCTTTTTTTGGTTATATATGTATTCATATATAATGAATGGTGTATATTTTCAAAACAATTATGTAGCTCACTACTGACACAGAAATTGCAGATGGCCTATGTTATATATGTTTTTTTTTTAATTATGCATGAGCTTTATATAAAAAATTTTCAGCTCTGTCGGAATTAGACTTAAAACAAAACTTTTTTCATTTTAGAATAGCTTCTCATCATGAACGACACATTCTGTTTACTAATTTAGACATAGGATACTAAGGTAAGTAAAAAAGTATTTTATTATTTGCTTGGCTGCTGTAAGAGATTTGGAAAAAGAGAGGAGTAGAAACAGATGTTACAAGCTGCAGAACAATACCACTATGTTATTCCCAGGGACAAGAATTATCATTACCTCTTATTAACAGCCTTCCCTTACACTCCCTCTGGCATCCTCTGGTCATCAAATCCTGGCTCTGTAACTTGAGAATTTTTTTTTTATTTTTATTTTTTCATACTATGCTCTGTAACTTGAGAATTTTTTTTTTTATTTTTATTTTTTCATACTATGGTCATAAAAACTTACAAAATATACTTTGATTTTCCTTACTAAGATTCTGGAGGGTGAAGTTCATGCTCCATGAAATTGCACCAATGCCTTCATTAATTACCTCTTGTTTACACATCAAGGTCATTTTGGAGAACCATTGTTTTTTTACTTAAAAAAGTGTAACATCTGCAGCGTTGATTGTTCAGATGCTATTGGCTTCTAAGTTCAATTTCAGATGCATTCTTACATGACTGAGCACAGTACTCCAAGTTTCTGCTCTTGTCACTGTAAGTTTATGAACATTTTGCAGTGAGATTTCTGTTAACCCCGAGGCTGTCAAACAGTATTTAAGATGAAACAGCACCAGATCACCACTGATCATTTGCCTACTTATAAAGAATAAAAGAGAATATGCTAAGGAATGAACAAGAAGAAGAAAAGTAAAATAATTAACAACTGCTTAGTTCCCACACAGCAAAAACTATATGTCAACTGATCAGTTCTTTATGCCTGCACATGCTTTTAAAGTGATTTTTCTTCAACAGCTATCCCCATCAGAACATGTTCTACAGTTGTAAATCAGTTCCAGTGAATTAAATTTTGCTCAGGGCATTGTGTACAATTACAATATGGCTATTAATGCAGGGAGTAAACAAGGAAAAATGCTTAACATGACATAGGATCTGACTTTTTAACTGATTCAGTATAAATGAATGTCAAGAAAATAACGACAACCCCAGGATCCATACAACATACTTGTCTGAAAAAGCATTTCACCAATGGCTTAGAATATGTTATTCTTTCATTCTGTTGTCTGTGCTTCCAAGTGAGGGAAATATAGCTTCAGTGAAAAAGAAAGAAAGAAAAAAGGAGCACAGCACTTCAAGTAAAAATATTGCATAAAAGAGAATTTCTTTATCACAGGGTCAGGGTAAAGACAGTGATTAACAGAAGAGAATGTAAGACCAAAGGAAAGCAAGACTTCTTTCTAAAAAAGCAATTGCTGAAGACAAGAACTATGAAAAGCCCATTGTCACGGTGCTGGATTTGTTGTTGTTGTTGCTTTCTGACCTCGCCTTGTCCAGTCAAGATGACTAAAAGCCTTACTTTGTTATTTACTAGCTTTTAAGCATATGGTTTTTGACAGTCTTCATTATTCTTTAATAAGTTTCTTTTGTAGTAGAACTCAACCTTTAGAAACTCAGTTAAGGAATTGAATTGAATGTTTCATCTAGAGCAGGTTCATTTTAATTCATTTAAATATGTAAAGACATTCTGTTTTGTTTTGTGGTTTTTCTTTAAATACCTGTGGGCTTGCAGGCAGAGAGGTATCCAGTCTTATCACTGAGTGAAAAGTCAGGTTTCAGTTCTCTGAAAACTTTTCCTTGTTCAAATTAGGGCATCTCAATGCAAGAGCTTGTTAAAGTTTCATGTTATAAGGGATGGGTTTGCCTTGGCAGATTAATTTACCAGCAGGAAAATCTACTTCTGTTTTTCTCAACGCCAAGTTTTAAAGCCTGCTTTCTTTGTGGGTGGTGTGATTCAAGAGGAAGCAGGGTAGCCACAGGCATGGGATCAGAGCTTCGTCCTTGTGCACATGAGCAGGTGCGTGGGTGTGAGAGAAAAGAAGGCGCGAGGGCTCTATCCTTCCTTCTCACATCCACATAACTCTCCATGGCATCCCATGGCACAGTGTGTGCTGCTGATGGAACGCACCGTGCTGGTGTGCCTCTCCTCCATTTTGACAGGCTGGGAAGCTTGAAAAACTTGCAAACATATTCCTAGGTTTGAAATGAGAGAAGAAAGAGGAAGCCATGTGCGCAGGTAGGAGCCTTACAGCCCTAAGGAGGGTTTTACAAAGCCCAGAGCAAATTCCACTGTGCAACACCATGACTGCAAAAGGGAGCAACGAGGCTCCCACACAGCAAGACCAGCACTCGCAGAAGAACAGCTGCACAAAGGTCCAGAAGCCAAATGGTTTCCCAAAAGGCCAGTGTCGCAGTCGACCCCACACAGTGAACTAGGCCTTTCCCACGCACACCTATTTGGAAAGAGCTGTCAAATTAAAATGAGTGCTTTTGTATATGTTGATACGAATAGTTAGTGTAATAAAAGACAACAGCATTTACGACATGAGCCGTGTGGAACCATGAAGCGAAAGTCTGTGGGCTTCTAGCCAGTCGCTTTTCATATAGGTGTAAAGATCAAAGGCGACAACTTAATGTATGAACATCTGTGGGCCGTGTCAGCCATTGAGACAACCAAGCAAATCCCATGGACATTGACAGGAATCACAGCACCTTTACCCACCACAGACAAAACCGGCTTGTGCTTGGACCTGGCTTTTGCAGTTTTAACTACATAATACAGTGTGGACTTGCTTCTGCTATATATTCAGGCAGCACTTTGAACTTGTTGCAGGTCCAGCAGACGTGCCTGGATGAAATTTTACATGTGCTCTAGTGCCTTTGCTCATCAGAGTCCATTCCAAGAGATGGCCCTGTGCTGCTGCAGACACTGCCAGCTGCCCTCAGTCTTGATAGTCTAAAGACACCAGGCATGCCTCTAGGTGTATGGCAGCATGGAAACACTCAGAGGTATTCCTTCAAAATGTAATATCTTACTTTTACCTAAATACCCTAAATTACCAGAGACAAACACCAGGTACCTTGTGGAGTATCTGGTTTGATAGTTAAACCATTCCTGTTCGGGGCTTCTGACTATTATCAAATTTGAAATAATGAACTTGTGCATTGATATAAGACACTCAGGAAGAGGACAGAGACTCTGTTCAAGCTCTGAAGACCCAGAAACAGCAACAAATATGGCCAGACAATCTGTGAGGTCCAGTAACTTATTTGCTGTAAGAAGGAGCTGTAAGACTCCATTTACAGCTTTGGCAAGAGAAAAAGTCAGTGTCAGAATATAGTCTTTACTGTTCGGCTTAGATCACAATTTTCTGCTGTTTGCCAAAGCAGGAATATCTGAGAGTAAAACTTGCCTTCTGGTTGACTTTGCACAGCCTGTAACCACATAACTACGTTGCTTTTGTACTCAGTTCTCTCTAATGGTTTTCTCAAGATGCAGTTTCTCTCCAAAAATATTGATACAGGAGTGTGGGGAGGACAGCAGAGAACCTCTTCAGTGTGTCCTTCTCCACCAGCCTGCACCATGAGCCTTTTTGCTGCTCACAGGCTGATGTTTTTCTCACCTTTTCCGTCTTCCTTTACTTGGTCTAACTTCAGCCCCTGCACCTGCTACTGCAGGATATTGCCGTCCATGGCTTTCCAACACTTCATATTCTAATGAACAGTTGGCTTCTTGTTGCTTCAGAAAAAGTCCCCAACTGTTGCTACATTTTCTGTCCAAGTCCAGAACAGAACAGAAGGGGCCTTTATTTATCTTAATGGGCTCTGTAGATTAACACTGCAGACAGTCAGGTGCCCTGTCTCCTCATGCTGATTTCTGCCTTAGGTTTCATGACTTCCAGATGGTGAATTTCTGTCCAAGGTGCTCAGATCTGTAAAGTATGATGTTCTTGGCTAACTGCAATACCTATATACTAGGAGATGGCATAGAAAAACAAACTGTCCTGTGTCTTATATAGACATAATTTATAAACTGTCTCAGTAGAGTCCCATAGTGACAGAGTAAAATGAACATACTTTAAAACAACAGAGCCTTCCAAAGCAATAAGCTTAGAAACTAACTGAAAATAAAATAAATAAATAAATAAATAAACCCACAACAGAAAACTCAACTCCTTTCAAACATAGTCCACAGCTTAATTACTGTAAGTCCTTTTTTCTGGTGAACTTGCAGGTTGCTGTGCTAATACTACACAGCATTCCTCTAAGGCTTAAGCACATACATTTTAAAAGCTGATTTTTTTTTTTTTCCCATTAGAAATGCTTAAGTCCTTTTATGATCTGTGCAGGGATCATGTTTCACAAATTAAGTTTTCAAGCCAAGTACAGTCAGCTGTCCTAGTACCACAAAGCTTAATGTGTGAACTTTTGCCTCACTAAGACCTGGAAGATAAGGAAAGATGAATACTTTAAAATAAAGGCAAACATATGCTTCAACATGTAAATTTAATTGTTCAAGCTGTAAATTAAATTCATTTAAGTTCAGAGTAGTATCTTAAGTCTTATTCTAATTATACTTGTGAGCTTCAACTCATTGAACTCAGACAGTACTTTTAAGAAAAAGGAATCTGCCAGGAAACTGCCCATTACATGGGCTCGTTATCTTGTTTCCATTAAAGAATCACTAAAACTTTGAGACCTGTCTCCAAGATATTCCACAGGAGAAGTAAAAAAGAGGAGAGAGAATAAAGGGTCCTTTTGCCAACCATAGCAAAACATGAGCTTCAGGGAGGAATTTGTATTTACCTGGCTTGCAAAACCTATAGCTGCACAGCCAAGAATATCCTTATTCAGCATCTGGGTGACTGCTGTGCTCAGAAGTCAGTTACTTATGATGCTGTCCACCTTGACAGACCATCTGGGACTGGCTGATGTCCCTCTGGTTAGCAGCACACCTTCATTCAAAAGAGAAAGCTCATTTGAAGAAACTAAATCTCTCAGCAACTTAAGGCCAAATAAATGCTCCTTTTTGTGATAACTGCTAGCCTGGCCAGAACTTCAAGGCTTGATTTGGGTATCATTTGACCTGAAAACATGAAGGAAACTATGCCAGGGAACAGGAAAAGAAGAAGGAGACTGGGTCAAACTGAGACAGATATAGGGGAAGAAAGGGCACAAGAAATATAACAGGCAAATTAGTCAAAACAGCCTGAAGGAGGAATGGGGGAGTCCAGAAGAAAGTTTGAACTGGGAGACTACAAGTTCCCTAATCAAGGCAGAAAACAGCATAAAGAGGAAGGAAACTGAAGCTTTATAGACTCCCTGGCATGAAGGAGCAAGAAGGAGGCAGTGAAGGCAACTGGAGAAGTAAAAATCAACAGGAGGCTGACACGTCAGGAGAGAGACAGGGAAGACTGCAGCCTATAGAGACTAAGCCAAGAACATGGCTTACAGAAGCTACAAAATGTGCAACTGAGTGTTTTTATAGAGGGACTAGCTAGTGTTGGCACAAGACAGCAAGTGTTAGCACTAGAAGACAGAAGAAGTGCTCAGTGTGTGACAGTGACAAAGTCCTACGCAGCCCTGTGAAAGTATGTCTAAGCTGCATAAAACTGAGGAGCTTGCTTTGAGCAAGCTAGCCAAGCCTCAGAAGCAGTCTGTGCATGTTAACATTGCTTTAATTAATTTAACAGGGCTAATACCCCTAATTTGTTGGAGGTATCTGTAAACTGCACTTTGCAGTGTTAAGCAGACTCAGTGTATCTTTGTTAGAAAGAGTTACTCCAGAGACAGCGAAACAGGTCAGTCCTTTCCAAACCCATTCAAACCCTTAATTTTCCTGCTGCGTGTCCTTGGTCAGTGATTATGAACATCAGAGCAATAGGCACCGAGCAGAGACTGCCAACAAGCTGAGGCTGCTGAATAACTGCCCCTCCTTAATTACTGCCAAAGCTAACAACCACGGTTATGTTCATACCAGGTGGTCTCCCTTTAAGAAAATGCTCTTTCACTTTCCTTCTCCTTTTCTTAAAAAATATTTTGTTGTATAATAGAAAAAAGTTGCCCGAATGCATGCTGACTATTTACAGCAGACAAAAAGTGCTGCTCACATGATTTTTCTGTGTTGTGTTTTCATACTGCCCTAAACTTTCTGTTGGGTTTGAACTCCTGCCAGCATTTTAGCATAGCAACTTGCTTTCTTCATGACATTAGCAAGTGGTTTTGCCTCCTGAAACACTTGGGCTGCAACCTAGGGAGAATTTTACATTATGAAAGAATGGAAAGTCGGTTACAGCAGGAGTAGCAAAAGCTACACACCTCCTTCCCTCTGACCGCAGACTAACCCAGCACACTGTCTCTGTGGTCTGGGTACGTGATATTACGACTGTGATCATGTGGGACCCAACTCTTCCAGCAGCAAGGGGAACATACCTAGTTCTATAGAGCAGAGGCTATTCATGGGGCTCCTGTGGGCTTGCAGCTACATGCATGGTTTTAATATGCTCATGCTTACGTGACTGACTTTGCACACATAGCATAGTGGAAGAACACAGGTAGGAACCAGACATCCCTGAAAAAGTGGGAAGCCAGGCAGGCACATCTTCCTCTGCAGCAATCCAACCTGCCTAATCCTGGCTGCACTCT
>NW_010315534.1:34161-51891 GCF_000700745.2 Antrostomus carolinensis
TTCCCAGGGGAAGAAGGAGGTTTGAGGCAGGCCATGACATAGATAAATTATCCTAGCAACCTGAACATGGCATTTGTGTAGGCTGAACATTGATTTACACAAACACTATGAGAGCCAAACCCCATTGAAACCAACAAAGATTTCCATTGGCTTTAGTGAACATTGGATCAAACCTTAAAGTTACAGATAGGTAAAAATGAATATAGGACATCTCTGTGGGTTGTTGGCACGGTGACTGAGTACAACTGGAATAGAAGCAATTGCAAAGTACCTTGAGGCTCCACCACTGTTGTTGTCCACTGACTGGCTTTTATTATTCCCTCCTCAGTGGAGCTACTCTACACCACAGGGAAAATCTGGCCCATGCACTCTGCTCAGGAAGGTTTCAGGCTAGGTGCTTTTAGCATTGGACACAGGGTGCTCGCCATGCAGGTTATACCAGATGTCAGACACAAGGTAACTTCAGGTAGTTGTAACAGCATGCAGAATAAAGGAAAGCAGCCTCTTAACATAGATAGGTTGGACAAACTTGAAACCACTGTTTCTGAGCCAGAAAGACAGATTCCTCTTCCCATCAGTGGTTTCCTGTCTCCTAGACTCAATGTTATACTGCTTGCAGGGAGGAACAGAGCTCCTGCAGTGCAAATTGTGCATGTGACCCTTACTGATGCACTGCTTTAGACAGATTATTGTCCTATCTCTTCCTTTAATCGTGAGCTAGAGACAGGTTAGTGATGGTTTTAGTACTGCCACTTTTTGGGCATGGCATGTTAATTTATTGAGATTTTTTTAATTTATATTTTTTAAAAAGTAAAGCCACTTGATGCTAGCAGTAGGTCTTGTAAATTAATAAAACAAGCAATAAGAAATGAAATAATAATAATAAATTAAGCTAAAAAAAAATAAAGCAATACTGTACATCACCAATAACAATGAAGAGTGGCAAAGAGACACCATCTCCTTGTAGATTATTCTGGGTCAAAAAACATCATCACAGCTGGGGAACTTGTCCTAGAAGCCTCATGCCTTGCATATGTGAATCCATTAACCCAGAGAAACTCCTAAAACCAGTGTAACTTGGAAAATTTGCCTTGGAGGGGTCAAGTCTACATTTGCAACAGTACAAGACACCTACATTTCAGTGCTCTGCCACCTCCTTTCTTATGGTTTCAAATACACAGCCAGGTTTCTGGAACAGTGTGACTTGTTTCAGGTTTATGCCTCGAGTCCTACCTTTCCAACCAGGCATTCACAGCTGTGGGTAGGCAGGTAAAAGCCTGAAGTCTCATTCTTGAAACACTAATTTCAAGTCCTGCTGTATGCTGGGTACAAAAGGATAGAGTTCAGGCTTCTACTTCTTTTGGTGCATCTATTCCCACCTAATTTCCAAGACTTTCTTGCCCACACTTCTCTGTCTACATAAAAAGCTAATATTAACCTGGTTTAAAAATAAAATAAAATAGCCATTCATCTTAATATTCTATTCCTTCCCTTCTGCTCACTATGTAACAGCAAAATTGCAAGCTTCACCCAAGGCCTATGGTGATAAATCCCAAGAAGGGCAGGACCTTCCATTATGAATAGAAAGATGGCTTTAATGAAAAAAAAAATCTCTATATTATTTCCAATCATTAGAATCTTGTGGCAGTTGCAAAATCAATCCTTTTCTTATTAAAGTGCTTACATTCCCAGTAAAATACTCTATCACATAGAATCCCTGTTATGAAAGAGATGGACTGTGCTATCAGAAAGCCAGCTCTTGCATTGTAATCACAGATTTTGCATAGTGAATGAGATCCTGAGTTTTAACTGCTGGAATTATATTTGAAGGAGTAGTTGACTTGTAACCTGGATCATCTTCAGGAAGGCTGGGAGTTTGGACAGTTGTATACAAGGAAAATTAGACCTAGGGCATGTAATTTTGTTGTTTCCAGTCTATAACAGAAAGTCATTTAATGCCTCTTGGCAAAGTCTGTCATAAGAAAGCAATTAGATTCTGTAAAGGGAAAGGGACAACCTGACCAGATTTATTCTGATCAAGCATGCATAGTGATGAAAAAGAAAGGTAGGGAGTGAAATAAAATTTCAGGAATTTGGTTTACACCAGAGTTTTGGTTTGTTCTTATCTCTGCTGAAAGTGATTGCTCTATTTAGTTTTGAATAATTGCACTGCAAGTTGGATTAAATTTTCTTCTCTCCTTGTTTTAATGTTGCAGCAGAGATAGTATATATTATACACTGGAATAACACATGCCTTTTAGAAAAAACTCCGACAACATGAAATTCCCATAGGTGCTATGCTCACAAAACATTAGCATAACGATGTTAGGGAGAGATCTTCGCTCTTATAGAAACTGTTTATATCTGTCAAGGTCTTATATGTAGACTGTTGCAAACACTATGAAAGTGAAAAACCAAACTAAGACACAATACAATGTTAGTGATTGAGCAAAAGCAGAGTCTGAAATTGAGAGATGAAATGCCTTCCACTAGAATAGCTACATTTTTACTAAGGTAAAGCAGAACTAAAGAAAGCATCAGAAAATAGAGATGGAAATTATAAACCATTGTCATATTAGTATGGGACACTTTAAGGCCTAATTAAAATCCTTCTGAAGCCAGTGTTATGTCTAACAGGCCTAATAGTAGTAATAATAGTAATAATGGTTGTTCTTCATAATTAAGGATGATTATGAGACACTTAGGGTAATGCAGCTATTTGCCTTCACCACCCATGTATTTGCTTGTGAGAGAATAGATCCAACTGTGATGAACAGCTATGGTTGTGCATGTTTGGTTTTGATGACTGGAAAGTGCTAATTGATTCTTCTTGAGCTTTCTTCCTCGAGGCTCCTTTGGCCTCCTTTTCATTAAACATTTTACCTCATAGGCTGAGTTGTATCATCCTAAATCAGATATCTTGATCTAAAGACTTTTTCCTTACTTATTGAAAAAGACTTTGCAAGCTTTAAGGGATGATTTCATCATGCTCTTCAAACTGGATTTTAGCTGTTCTTTTGCTACAAGCAAGTAAGGTCCCCTCCAAGGATCAAGAGCATCTGTGCTGCCCACCTGCCCTGCTCTGTACTGACCAAGACCTTTCCAAGAGACCTACAGCATGGGTGACTGTTTAGAGGATGAAGCCCTGGGTCTTGTATCTGGCCATGTCTAGATCTCCATGTAGGTAGAACCGTCCTGTTCTCAAATACAGCATCTATGCCAATGCAGATCCCATCAAGAATTGCAGGCATTATGATGGTTTGGTAAATGGCAGTCACTGTGCTAAGGAAGTCATGACAAAATAAACACAACAGCAGATCTAGAGGACATCGAGGACCGTTGCCTGCTAAAAGCAAAGAACCAGGATGAAGACATCCTGAAAAGGACTGTTTTTTTTTCCCCTTTGGACGAATGATATTGCCACATTCCCAGCAGAATGACGAGAGCCTTAGCATACATAATGAAAATGGCCATGGGAGGAAGAGGGCCAGGAAGCAGAAGATAAACAGATCACTTGCAGATTAGTAATATGAAGCCTATTTTAAGATGCTGAACTACCAGTATCCATCTAGAGAAGGCATTCTAGTCTGAAACAAATGTCATCTCCTAAGTATCTCAGGAAGAGATAGGACATTCTTGAACAATCAGTGTTCCAGGGGTACTTCCCCACTAATTTCCCAGTGGATTTCCAACAGGAAAATCAGAAGGCTTATAAGGAAGATTTGTTCTGGCTCCAAGCTTAATGGAAAATTTTGGTCCCATGGTTTATTCATTGAGGACTTCCCACAGTGTCCAGGTAAGAGGCAAGGCTCTAAGGGAGCAGGTTGTCTTTCTTTCACCTCTCCCACAGATCAGACAGTTCTACTTTGTTCTGTGAGTTGTTGTTTAAAGAAGAGAGGAGAGATATGGGCTTGAGTGACTGTGAAATAATTCCTTGCTTTGCAGTTGAGTTCTCTTTTTAATTAACTCAGGTTTTGAAGAATAAAATTAAAGGCAACTTAGTATTTAAAGCATGCAAACTTCTTCTAAAACGCAAATAAATGAAACAAGAAGTTTTGGAAACAAATTAATGAAAAGAAAAACATCTTCCCTGAGCTGAACTTTGCTTGATGAACTTCAGGAGTGCATGGCTTTTGCTACTGAGAAGGAAGGCCCTTAGGAAAGGTGCATGGAAGCCCTGATCCAGGCACAGGCACTGCAATGCCATGAGCCTTCATTCTAATTCCTTTCATCCCTAGTAGGTCCCTTTAACAACTGTAACAAAGCAAGCCTTGATAAAGTAGCTTTATAGCTTAATCCAAAGTATATTATATTCATAAACAATTTCTATCCTTCCCTCTTCTGCCTTTTGAGTCAGAATAATGTTCTAAAAACAGGATTTCTACTTTCCAGTCGAAAATGTGAGAAGTGAGAAAATAAATAGTTCCCTTCATTACCGAAGTCTCAGAGGAATGCAAACAGAGAAGAAGGAGCAAACAGAAAACCTATTTCCAAGGTGTTCTGGAGTAATGGAACAGCCTCTGATCTTCAGATACACATCAGTAAATCCAGACTTTGATCTACAAAAGCACTTAAGTACTTGCATAACTTATGAGTAGCCTCTTCACTTGAGATTAGCATATGGTTAGGTGCTTTTCTGGACTGTGGCTTTTAAAAGGAGCGTAAGGATTAGTTATGTATTTTGTATTGTGGGAAGGAATACAAGGAAGGAAGGAAGGAAACCTGGTTTAGGGTAGAAAACAACAAATCCCAACAGAGCTTCCCAGCAGATGATAAGACTTCTGATTGAGACTAAAGAGAATTTAGGATCTATAACACATTGCAGAAACAATTCAGCACCTTATATTAAAATCACTGCCCTGAAAAATTCAGGAAATTTTATCTTTTACAAGAAAAAAAGGGTGACCGCTGAGAACTTGGAGCCTCAGGACTATGTGGGATCAGTTTTATTCACATGTCTTCCTTGGTTTACCCTGTTTCCTCAGCCTCACTATTGGAAATCCTGTCCCTTATAGCCTTCAGATGGGATGATTATATCAGATGCAGCTTCTATGTTTTGGTCAAAACAATATGAACATTTAAATGGAAAGTCTGACCTTATTCTTTTTTAAATTGAACATGTTACAGAAGCTCAGCTCATACGCTCAGCTTACAGGCATGTGAGCAGTGAATTAGCACACTGCAAGCAGAGATAGCCATGCACAAACTGCCCACAGATAAGGATGTAGGAGTTTCATGTTATATGGTTAATTAGGCAGGACCAGGGGACATTCCCAAGCGCTGAGCTTGATTATTTATACTATGAAATTGTTAGGATGATGCGTGGCATGTTTTTGGCAAAGGTACAAATGCCCCAGCTAACACACTGCCATGCAATTCCCAGGAACAGCATGGGGAGGGAGTCCTTCTCCATAGGCAGTTTGCATTCAGCCACCCTGCTCTGGAGGGTAAGCTAATTCAATAGTACAGATGCAGGCTGTTCTGCATCAGCTTGCCTCAGTGCCAGCAAATGTTCCTGGGCATGCTTAATTTACTAATACAGATATAGCCATAGGTCCTGTTCATGGACACTGTGCTGATTCAGTTGACTTACCAGTTTATTAAAATCTAGATAGAGTTTGATTCATTGTAAACAAAATAAATACTTGGAAATGCAGTAGGGGTGAAACCAGCAGGAGCTTGGGAAAAAGTGCAGCTGCAGGAGGATTGGCTTTGAGAATAAACTGTAATAAAAATACACTGGCTATAGATGTAAGGTCATCTAAGGAAACAAAATGAGAATGTGTTGAGCTCTCACAAGAAAACAATTACGTTGGTGAGCCCCAGAATTAATGAAGTCTGATTTGCTATGATTCATGTTTCTCAGTTGACTGACTTTGGTTTTTAAGGAGATTTGTCTTAAGCTTATTTATATCTTAGACATATTTTCGTATGCTCACTCTTCTGCTTGGATTCTCTGAAGTCTGACCACATGTGCCTATATAATGTTCCTTTCCTTCAGTTAAGTCACCTAGAAGATCTTTCTGTATGTGGCAACACATACAGAAACACAGCTTGTTTTATTGAAGCTTATAGGAACTTGCTTATCTTTGGGACTTCTACCTCTCTCAATAAATGGGTTCAAAATTCAGAGGAATACAAGCTCAAGAACTGACTGCAGAAGCCTTGTTTCCATAGGAAATGGGGCTGCAGATCCATAGTGCATTAGGACACCGCTCGTGCACTTGCCATAGAAACAAGGAGACAGCATGAAAACTCAACTGGGGAATATGTCAAAACCAATACATAACAATTTAGTTAACAGCATTCATTAATGCATGGGGTTTTTTTAAATTAAGACAATTAACTAATTTCAAACCACTATTTCATTATTTTCTAATTCATTCACTCCTAGAAGAAGCACCTATGCTTTTCAAAACATCCCTCTGAATATACTGCTGAGCTCTTGAAAAGATTTATTTCCAGCAACACCAGAAAAATAAAAAGATCTGGAAGAATAATAAAAAATGGATTAAAGTGAACAGAAATAATTTATCAACTACAGACATATAGGAATGGAAAAAGATGACTACAAAAGATTCCTCGGAAAAATCAAGGAGAAAAAAGGGAATTAAGTACAACTACTTTACACTAACAATACATCTGAGTATGTTTGTCATTGTTGCCGGCAATTTGCCTACCTGCCTGTTGGTACAACAACATGAAGTTACACCATATAAGGAATATAAAGCAGACTGCTGCATTGACAACATGCATAATTTTTTTCAGGTCAGATATTTAACAGGGTTGAATTCTGCTCATTTACACTGCATGAATAGCTTAGTCTAATTTCAGTATTTCAAAAGCTGAAGTAGTAGGAAGAAAATCAGTATGTTACCTATTTATGGGTCACTTATAAGCTTGTGCTTCTGTGCAGGAAATGTATAGGACAACAGACCAGAAAAGTGTCCCTTGGGACAAATATACATTTGACTTCCTCAAATCCTTCTTATACTACTCTGTATATGCTTTTCTGAAATCAATCCCCTACTTCTACATATTAATTTCTATTTCCCTGCTTAATTTTTCCCAACATTAGGTTTCCAATTTGTACTGGAATAAGAATGATGTGCCTGTCAGAGTACCATTGTAAATTATTGGTTTACATTAGAGAAGCAAATTGCTTACCTGAAGCTACTCAGAGAGTTACTGAAAGAGCTTAAAGTTGAACTTAAGCTTTATACTTAAGCCATTAGACCCCGCTGACTTTAATAACATTTCTCCCAACTATGGAGTTAAAATTCTGGTTAAAATTCCCTGACAAATAGTGGACAGAGGGGCTGATCTCAGGCTTTGTGCAGACATGTCACTTAATCTCTGCTGTCTCAACTTCTTCTGCTTTAGGCTAAATTACAATGCAATTAACATGGATATTTATGTTTATATGGCCTTTTGATGAGACGGAGCACAAAATTACATATCAAGAACTCTCAGTTGAAGGTGAGGAACCCAAGTCCTCTCTTCATTCCTCCAGACAGAGGCCTAGGTTGCTATAATGTTCCCGGGCTTATATTCAACCTGGTCAGGGTTGTCTTTAGGAATGAGCAGGAGCAACTGCACTCTCCTGCGCAAAGGCATTGAGGCAGCAATGTATTGGCCCTGCGTGTACAAGATCACAGTATTTCTCAGTCTATGGAGGAGGCTGAGTTTCCATCCCACATAGTGGAACAGATTTGGTCAAGCTTAAGATGATGCAGGCTCAGTGGTTCCCCCAAATCTATGTACTTTTTTTCCTTTACCTCCCCTCTCATCTGTAAACCCAGTGGTTTCTCTGCAATATGACCCCGCCACTACAAATTACAGGTGTAGAGGGCAAAAAAACAAAACCTCCTCCTACAGCAGTGCTCTACTTTCATCAACCAGCTTAACCCACTGAAGTGGCAGAAAACTACTCAATGTTTTCTACTGGATTAGTTTCCCACCACTTTCAAGGTTGCGCAGCCAGCTTATTTCAGGTCAAATGAACACTAGAACAACCAAAGGGGATGCAGAGGGATGCCAGTAGCCTGGAGAAGAGCAGGATTTACCCTTGGGTGGCAGCAAGTTAGCAGACAGATGCAGCTGCCTTCGGGGTAGGCACGCTCACTCACACAGCTCTCCTCACTGGTGAGTCATACTGGTGTTACCCGGGAGGTGGAGAGATGAAGATGATGATAGTGGCAGGAAGAGAGAGAGAAGAAGGAGGGGAGTCTCACCAAGACAAAAATAAGAAAGATGAACTGGAAGGAAGAAGGAAGCCAAGGGGAAACAGATTGAGAGTTGCAGGAGTTCAGTGCCAGCAGATGTTCAAAATCGGATGGGCTGAGGGAGCTCCATAGGGAAATGAGGGTTGGAAGGGAAACGCATAGGAGAACGGCAGGAACCCAGAGAGAAATGCTGCCAGGTTAGAGAAGGGAGCAGGTTGTGCTGACAGGGTCCTCTTAAGCTACTTTTCTCCAATTCTGTCAGTCTGATTTGTTTATTTTGCTCCTGAAATTCCCAAGTCATTCTGCTGTGAGGTTTAAAAAAGAGAAAAGGGATAAGCCTGTAATAGACCCATGTGTTTGACACTCAGATCAGGATATATGCAGGTAAAAGCTGTTGCACCTGTGCGTCTATCACTTTACAGGTATTTCATTATTTGTGAATAGATGTCCTGTATATAATTTGGAAAATACCAGTGAGCCCTTAACCCTGGTAAAACACTTGCTGAAGAACTAAATCAGATAGACCCTTCAGTAACTTCTGAGTGCTTAAGGCAGTGTAAATAGCAGCTGCAGAGCAGCCTTCAGTCAGGCTATACAACAGTAAGACCAGAAGGAAAGGAATTTAATTTGGTTGTAAAACCTCAAGGTTGGTGCAATGCCTGTTTAGGGAAGGGAATTGCACTTCCTTGCCTTTGTTTCACCGACAAATGTGAAGATTGTGCAAGGTGGAAGCTCACTGATCATCCTTTCTCACATGTTGGAGGAGCTGGAAACCTCCTCTACTTTGAGGTTTTCCTTCTATTAAACTCCATCTGGTTTTGCGTGATAATGAGGTTGAATAACCCAAGTCCCATGCTTGAACCAGGCATATGTCAGTGAAGAGATCTGTGGAATCCAAAGATTTTGGAAGACCAAATCAGGTAGCAATTTTTTTTCCTTGTTTTCAAATATAAATTTATAACTTTTGTTATAAACTGAAATTTATGAACTATCTGGAAGTATTTACTCCTCCTTCTATGAGACATTCATTATGTAGCTCAGTTATTACAAGAATATCGTGGCAACTTTGACTTCACCTCTAAATCCCCTTCAGATTAAAAGGAGAGATACAGGAAAATATGTGCTCTTCCTTTCTTCCTTATGGGCTCACCTTTATTCGCGGTTCTTAAAATGGAACAGTTTTTCCTATTCTGAATACCTGGTGCAACTTGGATTGTACTACCATGTAATGTTATGAGAGGCCTTTAGGTGCAGAACTGCCTAGATTAGTTGTGTTAACTACATTTTACAGTCTGAGAAAGCTGAGACAAGAGAGGTCATTTAAAATAACACGACAATCAGTGAAAAACAATTTTTAAAAATATTACTTTAATTTGAAAAAAAGAAAAAACTAATTAATGTGACAGTGAACCCATCTTAATGAAATGGGTAGTGTGGAATATATTTCCCTGCTGTGGTGGATCTGTGGGCACATACTCTTGTCCCAGACAATGTAAAATTATATTCAAATTCTATCAGGTCAGAAATACTGAGAAAGATCAAGTATCAGAGGAAGTTATGCTATTCAGAACCCCCAAATTTACACATTCTTAAAAGCAAGGCTGAAGCTAATGTTTCTCTTGAGCTCTTTTCATTTATGTGGTAGATATAACCCAGGCAGATACCAATTTTCACAACACTACAGGGAAATCACGATCAACTACATTTTCCATGAGAAGTTTCTCTAATGAATTAGTCACAAACATATTTTTATTCCTCAGCGTTCTGTATCTCTTGTGCCTATTACATGAATCTCAGATTACATCACTTTTGTGTTTTTAAATGACTGCTCAAATGGTTATTCACATTCTGAAAGTGATATCGGTAACAAGTGAGCCAACTTTACTGCATCCCAATTGAAAAACACACTCTGATGAATTCTGGAAGTCTCAAGATAAGGCGTCTTTTTTGCGATTTTCATCCTGGAACAAAACTAAAATCAAGGATCCTCTTCCATCAAAAGGAAAATACTGGTCAAGAATAAGGTTGTTCTTGTGGATAGAACAATGAAGAGGTCTGACTATGCCACAAATTCTTTAAATGCCCTTGAAAGAGGCCATAAAACTTGATCTTTCGTTGCTAAAGTAAGAATGATATTACTTTATTTCTCTCATTCTTAACCTTTCTGGCCTATTTTGAATATAAATCATCAAGAAGTGGGAATAGCCTTATGGAATCAAACACATCAAATGCAGTAACTTCCCTCTGGCAGTGACTAAGACCAGATCTTCAGTAAAACACACTTCAGGGAAAGGAGCGGTAGCATAATCTACCCTTATGAAAGATTCACTCTAATCCCTAGAAATTAGAGATTGACCTAAACCATGAAGCATGAAGTTTTCTATCCAGACAAATTTATTTTAGCTATTATAAGCCACTCTCATTATTCATATCCATACCAAATCCTGTTCTAAATGTTGCTAAATAACATGGAAATGCATCCTGCTGGATGAATCTTAATGTCTGTTTGAATTATATCTGTGCTATGGAGTATAATTCTGTCTGGGACTTTTGGTCATTCACATAAAGATAAATAGTGATAGGGAAGCAAATGGCTAGGGAAAGGAGAAAAGGGAGTTCTTTCATTTAGTTTTAACTTCCTTTAATTTGTTTGCTTGCAAGTATTTAGCCAAGAAAGAAAACATTGAATTGTGCATTTTGCAGTGGAGTTCTTTGCTAAACTACATCAAACAAGTGAGTTGGCTCTTTTGTATTCTCTTTCTAATTTGAGATGACTGAGGCAGCTTTGCTTTTGGAAAAACAGGAAGTTTGGGGATTCCTTTCCTCCAGATTTTACAGTTTTTGATTTACAAAACAGGCTGGGTGAAGCACACAACATCACTAGCTCCCTGTGTGACTTTGCCTTCATTTGGTCTGGGCAAGCACCTATGGTCAGTGCCAGGACCCCTAATAATTCACCCTATGTCTGGGACTATGACTTGGGCATTTTTCTGGGTCCCACATCCAAGACAGAAGGGTAGGTCTAACCTTTTCTCTCCCTTGGACAGAGCTAAGCAAATTGAAATCTTGTTTTATTTCAAGAATTGAGCCTCTTCAAACAGCTGTGTGTGTGTATAAAGTCTACTGCATTTTTTTGCCTCTTACCTCCTGGAAGGAGCCAGGAGCAGGTTTACCCACTGGCAAACACAGCCTGCATCAGGGTGTCAGCAGAACCCTTGGCCGCTGTGGCTTAATGCTGTGGTGGCCGCTGCAACCCCCATGCACAGCATGGGGAGGGGGGCTGTGCTCCCCACTGCTGTGTGCTGCGCTGGGAAAAAGCAATTTCAATCCACAGCATAAGGCTTACAAAATAAACCACTCTGCACCACCCCAGATAATTTGCAGGGTATTAAATGGAATCCTTTTAACAGAAAATGCTTACATCCAAGAAAAAGGCAGCAAAGTAAGGCTGCCGGACTGAGGGAATTGCCAGCCTTGCTTACTAGTACCTCGGGGCAAAGAGAAACTTTAAATGGATTCGGCAATTGAAATGAGGGCCATGCAAAAGCACCACTGAGAGAGTGAAGATTTCTTACACCCTTCTCCTATTAAGCATTCATTCACATCCCAATTTATTCCTCACTACACTATCTGGCAAAGGACTGTCTGGAAGGGCAGTGGCAGCTGGAATGTGGGTGCCACTCAACTGCCTCCAGCCATCCCTCATTCACCCTGGCCGATGTTTCATGTCAGCAGCACAGGAGACTGGGAAATGGCTCTTGCTTTGTGCATTATTGGGGTCAGGTGCAGACAGGTGTCACTGTTAAGGGAGGCAGGGGTTAAAAACCAGGTCTGTCAGGGCTTCTTGCTACAAGCTAAGGGCAGCCAAGAATGGAGAGCAGGGGGAATTGCCCTGGGAAGGGTAGCTTGCAGTTTTACATGGTGATATTGGATTAATCTGTTTCATGAAATGAGATGAAGTACTTAAATATTCAAAGAGCCGGAGGAAAAGAAAGGAATATTTCAGAATTACAGAAGTGGCTAAGGTGGGAAGGCATCTTTGGAGACTGAGAGCAGGGTGCTCAGGAGCGCATCTGTTCGGTTCCTTACCTAGCCTGGCAACACTGTGATCTCTGCTAGAGTATCTGAGGGGGCTTTAAACTGGTTGTGTTGGGTAGTGTTGCAGTGTGCTGAATAAATATCCTGGCTATTAATCTTCCAGGAGTTGGCTCATCCATGCTTACATGGACCTCAGTGACTGCTGTGTAGAAACACCCTGGAGGATCCATCAGGAGCCTGGTAAGGTTACAGGCAAAGTGGGCCCAAGAATGAAAAACCTTTCCAGACTGATATTTCAAAAATACCCTTCTGGATTTGGCTTGGCATATTGCAAAACACTAACAACTCCTATGATTTGTTCAAAACACTACACATAATCACTATTACAAAGACTTATTTTTATTATGCTTCTGTAAATGTTACAATACACGAACCAAACATGTAAAGGAAGAGCAGTGTTAAAAATAAGTTATTGAAATATTTTACATTTCCTTAATGCCATTTTTAATGAAGTTGGCATAATTCCATGACAGGTGAAGGTTTGAATAAAGATGCTTTTTTTTAAGTACTCAACAAACTGTAGTTCTATTTTAGTTCTGGGTGGGAAAAATCTCCCTCAAAGGACAGAGTTGCATTTCCATTAAAATCTTAAAATCTAATCTTACATTCTTTGGTCAGGCTAAATTCACCTGTATTTCATTTGGATTGCTTCCCAAATGAAAGGTGCAAGATCTAAGTTCAGCTTGGATTTTTTAAAAGAGTTAACAAAAAGTATAAGTATAGATGGGTGCAGCAACTCTCTCTACCATGAGAAAAAGAAATAAAATAGTTTGTTAAATATCTTTCCCATGTGAATTAAAAGGAAGATATATGTAAAACTGCTTTCAGTATGCAAACTCATAAATTCAAAAGGAAATTGTTAAGAACCTGATCAGACTTCACACATACCGATTTCAATTAAATTGGAAACACTCAGGGAAAACACCATCATGCCCTTAAATACACTGTTTTACAACTTCTTCAGCTTATATTCTGAGCACAGCTCAGGCCATTTAATATGGGATATGGAACTGGGACGTTGTCTTCTGATAGCATCCTGCTGCCAGGGGCTGGCTAGTAGAGCTAAACCACATCGTGCAAAGAGACTCTGGGATAGTTTCAGTGTTCACTTCTTAGGGGAAAAAAGCTATAAAGCCTCCACCTCCAAAGACTGATATCTTTCCAATCTTTTTTTCAGCTAACCATAGAGTAGTCCATTCATAGTGGTAGAATTCAGCACTGTGAGACTAATGCTTATGTAAAGGGTAAGAGAAACCACATCTTTTAATTTACGCCATTGCAAGCTCTCTGTGCACAGTTTACATGCAACACAAGAAGTTAAAGATCCTTAGAGAAAATATCTTTGTCATCTAGTTACTTTGCTAAGAAATAAGGTTGCTAAGACAAATAGAACAATACCAGCCACACAATATTAAGGATATGATTCTCAACGGCCTTAGCAAACTTAAGCAAACCTTTTTTAGCAGTCTGACACCATAAATGAAGTGTTTGAGATGGTATCTCCAGCATATGAAAGAGCAACCCTGACACATACTTTGATTAGGAAAGCTGACATTTCTGTTAAAGTTCAGCAAGTCACAGAATCCTCTTAACATATGGCCAAAGATTAAAATATTCTCTTCTGAAAAAGGTGAGTGTGATTGCAGATCTCATAACTTTCAAAGTCTGAACCAAAACTTATTGCATCTGCTTCACTTTTTTGTTCTCAGCAAAACAAAGATGGGAAGACAGGTAAAATACCAAAGAAGAATAATGATAATAATAAATCCAGCATTTGCTTTGAAGACGTAGAGAAGACAAGAAAGCAATGTAAATTTTGCTATTACACAGATATTATGGTACTGAAATTGCTGAGATAGAAGTTGAAGAGTATTTTGTATGATATTATCACTATTATGGTTTGATGATAAACAAGCCTCAAACCTAGAGATGGGACTCGGGCCATAATGTGAGATTCAGCAGCCAATTTTGCCCAAAGCTCTGATTACCTCCATTCATATCTTGAGATTTGGAGGTCCAAAGAAATGCCTGAAAATTTAGAACATATGGAGTAGAAACTAGGCTAGAAATCCTGCCACAATAAAACCTCCTGAAAGGCTCTAGTATTGCTGGGCTGTGACTGGATCGGTATACCGACAGATTAATCTTCATGGGACTGGATTAAACAAAAAAATAGGAGAATGCAAACTCTTTTATGTGCACACGTAAAAGGATTTAGATTTTATTTAGTTCGAGGTCTGGGTAAAGGATCTGGTCAGTTCTTATTTATTCAAAGCAATTTGCCCCATGCTCTTGTTTTGTTCTTCATCTATCTAGCAACATAAAAAAAGTTCTCTGTAGGAAATAAAGAGAAGCATTGGCGTGCGCCATAAACAGTATGTACTTACGCAAGGCTTGCAAATAGTGTGCCTTGAAGAGGAGGATGCTCCTTTTATGCTATCCACTAGCAGTTTATGAAAGCTCTCTATATAACTGCATATCCTAAAGCATGAGAATAAGGACCAATCTTCAGAATTGTTTAAAAGGTTTACAGCTGCCTTCATTGAAATAAATGTACTGGAAACAACAGAATCAGGAAATGGTGAGAAGGCTATAAAGTTTGCATAAAGAAACCATTATGAAGGTGTGCCAATAGAACAATTGTTTGATGTTGCGTTACAAATATATCTTTTATTTTATTTTATTATTATTTTTTTTTTAAGATTCAGTTTAGCCAATGGCTTTTGCATTTGAAGAACAAAATGCAGGAATTGTTTCCTGAGATGCAAAGTGGAAACTTTCAAAGAAATAGTAAAAATCTAATCAAGATTAGATGCCAGTCTAATGGCTGGCTTTTTTATTGGGATTTACTTTTGTTCATTGCCATCTCACCTGTACTACTAGAATTGTTTCTCACAACATTTTTATTTCAGGTAACAGATAGAACCTGGAAATACAGAACAACATAAAAACTAGAACAAAGCACCCTGCAATTAAAGATTTCTGATTATTTCAGATTAAGAAAAAAGGGTCTGGCCTTTACTATGATCACTATTAAGTCACAGTGTCCATCAGGATGTAGGATTTGGAGGACGACTGCCCTAGTAGTCCAATACTGAAGCCAGAGTTCCACTGCACAAACATTTTACAAATATTTGTTATTTTCTGGAGAACTCAAAGCTGTATCTCATCCTAAGCCCTTAGGATATTCCAGCAAAATTTCTTGAGTGAATACTGTAAATACTAACCAGAAAGGCAACTGACATTTTTGCCTCTGTTCTTTCTATTTCCCGGTGTTGCTCTTAGTGTCAGTATTGTCATTGGAGAACCTGAGGCTGGATCCTGGACAAGGCAGACAGGAGAGTCAGAAAGGCAAAGAGACTCTTCTCCTTTCCCTTGTACACTCACCTGCAGACCATCCTTTAACAAGAAGATCAAGTTTCAGCATTCAAGGGAAAAAAAAGCTGCCTGTAATTTACTCACAGTAACAACTAACTGTCTGCAAACATGTGAAACAGAATGATAACATCTTTTGATCATCACACCACAAAGCATAAAATACCTTGTACTCCCTGTAATTTATTACCTTTGGAATTTTTTAGGAAACAAGTGTTATTACTGGTGAAAGATCCTTGACTGGCACCCCTTCAAAGAAAGTTCTCAACATGGGAGTCATGGCTCACCCTCTCATTTCTCTTCCCAGGCCCTGACGCAAGTAGTCCCAGTGGCCTTTCTGATGCAACTGCTCATAGGGAAAGGGCAAGACAGGGAATTAAAACTCAGCCTCAGAATGGGCCCTGATAAATGCTTCTGCTGAGGGCTGTGACTTGTTCCTTGGGTAACCATACAATGTCATCCAAAACCAATGGGCTTACCTTTCTAAAGTTCTTCATAGAACATGACACCTCTGAAGGGTTTTATAAAAAAATCTTTAACTGTTCCTCAAGACTGGGTTTAATGATTGTGGTGGTTTTAACTGCAACTTGCAGCTAAGACCATGCAGTCACTCACCCACTCCCCCCTCTCCAGTGGGATGGGTTAGAGAAAGCATAACAAAGGGGCTCATTTGTTGAAATGAGGACGGGGAGGGCTCACTTGCTGCTCATGGTCACAGGCAAAACAAACTCGACTTGGGGAAGAAAAATCAATTTAATTTGTTACCAAGCAATCGGAGTACGATAATGAGACATAACAAGCACATCTTACAACACCTTCCCCCACCCCTCCCTCCTTCCCAGGCTCAAATTACTTTGCTTCCGATGTCTCTACCTTCCCCCACCAGCAGCAGCACAGAGGGAACAGGGAATGGAGGTTGCAGTCAGTTCATACATTGTCTATTCCACTCCTTCCTCATCAGGGAAATGGCTCCTTGCATTCTCTCCCTCTCCAGCATGGCATCCCTCCCTCAGGCTAAAAGAGTTCAGGAACAAGATGTTCCAATGTGGGCGTCCCATGGAGTCATGGACTTCTTTGGGTGCAGCCCCTCATTTCAGCATGTAGGCCTCCATGGGCTAGAGATAGATCTCCACTCTGGCGCACCACCGTGAGCATCTCTGGGGTCTTCTGCTCTGTTGTGAGCTCTCACAGTTGCCTTAGGGCACAGCCTACTGCTCCAGCTTGGGGTCCTCCATAGGCTACACATGGGTATTTGCTCAGCTGTTAACATCCATGGGCTTCAGGGTAACCTCCACTCCGGCGCACCTCCTCCCCCTCTTTCCTCCCTGACCTGGGTGTCTGTAGTTGTCTCTCTCACATCCCTGCTCCTCTCTCCTCTTCAGGTTGTTGTCTTTGTTATTGTTGATGTTCCTGATCTTCTGCCAGACTGGTCTTTCCCCTTCTTAAATATGGATTTAGAGAGGCGTTTTCATAATTGCTGATTGGCTCAGCCTCGGCTAGAGGTGGATCCGCCTTGGAGTCAGGGGAGCTTCTCAAAGACTTTTTTAGGAGCCATTGCTGTAGCCCCTTCCACACCACCAAAAACCACCCTCACACACAAACCCAACACAATGACAATACTTAAATTTCTTTCCTAGAAATGTTCAGTGTCATATTGATTTTGACTCTTCAAAATATATTTATAAGTTTAGATGTTGAACAACCTCCCTAAGACAAGTTCAGAGCCGTGGATAGGAGGGCTCTGGAGGGCTAGCAGCTGAAGGTTGGAATCCCAGCTCCGCTCACTTGTACTCTGGGGAATTCTGTGAAGCAAATCAACTGGTCCTGATTCTTCACTATCTGGGGTGGACACTTTGAATGGGATAACGATGCAGTCACAAAGGATTGCTGAAACACAAAGGGAATGCAAATGCAGGATATGTTGGTGGGACAGGTCACTGCACGAAGCATTCACCTTCCTTTAATCAGCATTTGGCTTCAATACCAAATAGCATTTTGCCTCCATAGAATCATAGAATGGTTAGGACTGGAA
>NW_010315535.1:0-32284 GCF_000700745.2 Antrostomus carolinensis
TCGTCCACTGGCAGGGATTATTTCATCTCCGAGGTTTACCCTACACAAACCAAAGCAGTACCCTTAAAAGACTACAGGCGATGGAGAGCTCCTGATACACTTGGTACTGAGCATTGCCGGTTTTTCTTTAAGGATCGCTACGACTCAATTTGACCTAGTATGAAGCATGAAAAATTGGGGAGGGGGGGGGAGGAGGGGGGAAAGAAAAAAAGAAAGAAAAAGAACAACGCAAAAATATTTTATTTTATTTTTTTTAGTTAAAGTAGGCTGAAAATTGTGCTATTGTTTTATTTAGACAGGACAACAGAGCATGTTAAGTATTTCCTTCCAGTGGTTTTTTTTCCCTTTCGTAGATCACTCGTGAGTATTGCTTTAATTTACAACTAAACATTGCATCACTACTGTTTGTAAAACTGATTTTATCTATACAGTAAACCATTGCTAAATGCAGTAGAAAATTAAGTATTCTAACATCTTCACACTTCTTATCAAAATGAAATTATATGTCTTTCATCCCCGTGTTCCTTTTGATCTTCACTTTTTCCCTTTATTTTTTCTTTTACTTAGTTTTTTCCAGCTTACTACATTTTATTCCTGCATTTCAATGGAAAGGTCCAGATTTTGTAATATATTGATATCTATTGTCTTTCATGAGTACTAAAGTTTTGTACAGTATAGTATGTTAAGAGATTCCTTCACCACAACTTAGGTGAAGCACAAATGAAAGCACTCATCCTGCACCATGTGTGGTACACTATGCTGTTTAGAGTTGGTGAGGGCTAGGGGAATTCAACATTAGAAAGTTTTGCAAAGTTGGTCACATGAGAGCAATTGGGGGAAAATCCATGGGGATGCAAAATCACATAGAAGTAAACAAGAAATAAGAATAAAGTATTCCAAACATTAATTTAGAAATAAAAATACATCAGAATTAAGAAAATCTCCAAGCTGCAATGTCTACCAGATCTTACACCACCTGTAATCTGAAATGAGTAAATCTAACACAGAGCCAGTACGGTACCTCTACCAACTGAGATACAGTAAGAATGATTATTTACCATTTACCTATCTGATTTTATAGAAATTAGTTGTAGTAGTATAGATGCTGTTTTATACATCACCAGCACTTCTTTTTGGGCATAATATCTTCCTTTTTTGCAAGTCACCCATTAAAAGTATGGCTGAGGTTGGGCATTTAAAAAATGATAATGAAGCTTGTGCAAAGGAAAAGGCAAGCCTAGGAAAACTGCAAGCCTGACAGCTTTGAGAAGCAAAATACCATCTTATTTTACTTCTACCTTTAGGTCTCTGTGGGCACACATGCTTCTTTTTTTCAATCAATTTCAATCCTCATATTTCTGCTTTTAATGGACTACCTCCAAAGCAAAGCAGTAGACATTTTGGTGTGTACTGTCTTTATAACCACAATGAGCAAATACGTAGGAAAGAATACGGCAAGAAATCCTTTGTGAAACTCCTCTTGAGTATTTTTCCCTAGGACAGAGTGTACCACCTCCTGCAAGAAATTGAGATGACTCAGCAATTTGTAACCACCTGGAAGGTACAATTCCTGCAAAGACCAGGTGCCTATAAGCAGTTCTGAATCCCTGATATCTTCACATCATTAATTTGTGTGACGCAGCTTCATCAGCACAGGCTCCCCATAGTTGTACCTTCCTTACTGACGCTGCTCAGAGCTAAACACTTTATTCTAAGGGAAGAAGGAAAATATTCAAATGAAAAATTACACAGTACCAGTATTAATACACTTTCCCAGTAATCATATCTTAAAGATACAGCTGAAAATGTGACAGGAAAAAGATTATATATGTTTTTTTTCTTTTTGTTCAAAGTCTATGTCTGTCTGTATGCTACAATCTCCAAATCTACATATGACAGGAGAAATTTAGAAAGAATTGCATGCATATACACAAATTAGCTTCCTTACAATGTAAGAAAAAATTATCTTTGAGAAGGTGTTTCCTACCCTTGGATTGCAAGGTGCCTAAAAATGTACTTGCTGAAATGGTCTTTCCTTTTCAGGTTGCTGAAATTGAGTTCCTTTGCGTATAAAGGACCAGGTACAGACCCAAGAGCCTGAAGTCTTATGGGTTATAATGCCATTTTTTCCTGGGGAAGGACTGTAGCTCAGAGAGTATGACAGACTGTATTAATGATAAAAAAATATAATTTTGCTTTAGGACACTCATATATTAATTATGCCCATTTATAGAACAACAGCAACCATAGCGCCAAGTGTATGTACTTTAAAATATTTTGGTAAAAATACTTGTACTTGGTAGTATTTTTGTTAAAAAAGTTTAAAAGGTGAAATAAATAGTTCAAACTAAGATTTTCTTCATTGTCTTTTTTCTTTTGATGAAGGGACAAAATGGGTCTTTGGATCCCTATTACTGAGAAAGTATTTTTTTTCTGTATGACTGAGTGCCATAATTTTCTTCTGCCCGACCTTTTATGTGTTAACAATCTCACACTGCACAAAACAATTGCATCTATTTTTAATAACATCTGGTGGAAATCTACAACATTTAATCTTCAGAGCCTGAGTGTTTGTGTATGTCAGTCTGAAGCTATTTTTCCTTATATCCCTCTCCCTAAACCTCTATTTAGGCACCTAGGTATGAATTCTTGTTATTTTTTGTCTTTTTGTTATTTCACTAGAGCAATAAGCATTAGCTAAGGAGCAGAACTTTTTGTGTGATTCTACTGAACATCCTTAGCTCTGGCTAGGCACCTGCTTAATTTTAGCCAAGGAGACAAAAAAAAGGGAAAACCATCTTCATGTCTTTGGGTCAAAGATTTCTGTTAGAGATCAACCTGAGAATAAATATGAAGGACCGTGTATCTAACATCAATGTATATTTGCATTATTATTATTCCTTTCACTGAAGCAACTGATGGTAGATTTGAAAGCCTGTCTGACCAGACCATATCTCTGACCAGTATATCAATACTTAATGTTCACATAGGATTTGAAAAATTCCAAGGATTTCAGTGTGCATTGAAGCATGCATTGAAGTTTTATCAGGTTGTAGTCCATTATGGATTTAGATTCTGGTCTGCATTATTGAAGATAAACCAAGATTTTGCCATTTAATTTACTAATAACAGGATTGGTTTCCAAATGAGGAACCTCATCTCTGTTCTTAAGCAGAGGACCTGGTAAGAGCTTCACAAGTGTTTCATTAATCCACCCACTGATATTTTGGTTGAGCTGCTTATATTCTTGGAGTATGAATTGAAGATAACTTAAGTTTTTTTTAAATGAAAGGGAAAAAAAAAAAAAGTTGTTCTCAACTTAAGCTTATTTTTTCACTAATTCTTACAAGGTATGTCTTGAGCATATGTTTTATATCCTTGAATAAAAAGAAGTGAACTGTTAAAAATAAATTTAAACTATGAATATCAGAGAGTACTTTTGGGAAAATGATGACTGATGGCAGAACTCCTTAAGGCAGATAATGATATACCCTGTGATAAAAAAAAATCATAGTTCTCTTTGTGGTCTTTTAATAATGACCTTCATCTCTATTACATTTATGGTTTAAAGACAGAAAAGTCTTTAGTTATGTCCCTGTCAGAATGAATGTCAGATAAGCATGTTATTTTTAATTTGTGGACTAATGTAATACATGCTGAATTTTTTATACATCACATCATGTCTCCATGAACCATAAAATCTCTTCCTCCTTGGCTTACCCATCTGATTGCTTTTACCTTTTCATTTTAGGGTTTAATGGGTATCTCTTTAATTCCTCTACAAATTAAAACCAAAAACTTTATACCACTGGAATCAATAGACCAAGCCTATACAACTTAAAATGTTCTGTATATGACTTTTTAAAACACTTCTTTTAATACAAATTTAAGTAAAGAATAAAATCTTCAGAGAAAATAATTATTTTAAAGAATCAAAGGGATATTTGAAGTTAGAAGTTTTTCATAGTGTCTGGAAAATAGGAATGCTTATTCTGTATAATTCAACTTTTGGTGAAATCTAATTTATTCTCAGGGTTTTTGTTTTTGTTTTTTTTTCCTAAGATACAATTAAGTTTCAATAACCTATTTAAATTAAGATTTATCCTCACTTTGGTGTTTTCTATGACCTCTTGTAACTATAATTTGAGGCAGGACTGTTTATTATGCTCTGTCTGCTGTTATACCTTTCACTGCAGAAATATGTGAGTATCTGCAGATAGGACATTATTCTTAAATTGTTATATTCTTCAAGTACAAGCTGTACATAGTGCTTAAGCTTGGAGTTCTCAGTTTCCACTGAAACTCCAGGCTCGTAATATAAGTCATAATGTTCTCAGCAACTTTTCCTTTTAATTCTATAGAACATCAGCTAATCTATTAATAGAAGAGTATGTAATATGAAAAGGAATGCAAAAGTTAACGATGTTCTTGTAGTCACCTCTTTGGATGTGGAGAAGTAAAGAGTCTGAGGTTCTGAGCAGGGGCTGGTCAGCTACAATGCCTATACTTCCATGACATAACTTAGAGACCAGAAGAAACTTAGAGCATTTCCATAAGCTTATACATACAAACTGTACAAAATTCTCTATGAATTATTGCATGCATCTGTAGAAAACTTACTGTGAGTAGAAATTGTCTAACATTTCTTCTAAATCTAGATCATCAATAAAGTTACTAGCAAAAATTTGACATGTATAAGGCATATTTTTTTAATATGACCAAGAAGAACTATGAGATACAAAGGACAGGAAAAGATCAGAGGGAGAAAGAAGATGAAGAAATAAAAAAGGGGGCAAAAAATAGTGGATGTGCCCACAGATTAATGTAACAGCCATTTCTTGTTTATGGAAATCACCTTCCTACAAATCTGTTTTCATGATTCAGCAATCTAGAAGTCTATGATTTGCAATACTAGATCTATCAGCAGTGAAGGGAAATTTGGGTCAAAGTGAAACTTTATGGGAGAGAGGACAGATGAGAGGAATTGCACAGCCTGAGTCTGAATGATGAGTATTTTCAGCAATTTGCTATGACATTAGGTAAGTGATACAGTTTCACACAGCTATATAGTGCCAGTACTGGTGCTGGCAAGCATAATGACGGTGAAACAACATTAAAGCCTATGGATGAACAAAATTAAATCTAAAGTGACACTGCTGTTGGGAAAATATTGCCTGAGAAAGCAATATTTTAAGATGTGATGCAGACTTTGCATACTCAGTAGAGTGGCTTCGAAGTTTTATAGGAAAAATACTATAATGATGTGCCAAAGAAAAAATGTTTTTAAAACATTTTAAAGTTAAAATTCATTAAGCATTTCAGAAGATGAAAATTCCTTCTTTACTAAAGTTCCACACTAAAATTTCCTATTGATAAATCTCTGTGTATGTATAATCTCAAACAAATACTGATACTCTTCCAAAAGGTAAAACTCACAATGAGGAAATGACTCACCCACCCATTCCAGTATTTTTTTGATTACTCAGAATGAAGTATTATGTATTTCTAAAACTATGGACTCATAAAAGCTAACTGTGAAAATAGAAAAAGCTGAAATTTAAAGTACCGTAAACAGAGAACTCTTCCTGCTTTCCATATGCAGCACTGGATACTGGAACTGGTGAATAGGCCATGCAGCTTCTCACATATTTTATTGTTTTTCCATATTACTGACAGGACACACTGCCCATATCATCCAAAACCACCCACAGAAGATCAGATGGAGTATATTTTCTATCTGATATGTCATAATATAATAAATAAATCTATTGTTATAAGATTGCTTACATATTTCCAGTAATTTTGATAAACCAAGATGTAGTATTTTGGTTTTGTCTTTCCACTGTTGGATTTCAAACTTAGTACTCCCCAGAAATTCTAGTACAATTTGTCAGATTCCAAATGAGTCACAGATAAATTTGATTCCTCTGTGATAAAAATCCTATAACAAGCAAACTGAAGCAGAAAAGAGGAGAGGCTTAGCAGGAAAAGTAAGCATTTCTTCTCTCATTTTCACTAAAGTTCTACTTGCATTTGACACTAGGAAAATCCCTGTACACACTCTGGTGAACTGTCTTACCTATTTAGAATGTCTCCTACAAGTATTTGTACAATGCCCAACACAATGACTGTAAGGAGACAGTGCAAGGGTACAAACAACCCTTAACCTAGGAAATGTGATTATAACCATAAATTGCAGACATATGCAATGCTTTCTATGTTCTGCCAGATTACAACACTTATATATATAACTTAATAAATTGCTTGAGAAAGAACTTAAGTGTATGTTCCAATACTACTCTACATATGATAGAGGATAATAGGGTCCCCAGTGTTACACAGCAAAATGCACACGTGCAGTGACACCACTAGACTGCAACTAAACCACGAGATTCTGAACCCTTAGTTTTAAGTCTTACACTTCAAGGTATAGTAAAGACAAAGGTTGTTTTTTTCTTTTAAGTCCCTGATTATGGCCTCCTCTACACTAGCTTCATTACTGCTAGACCAGATATACAACAGCTCTATGAACTCAGAATCAGGCCCATTAATATTTCCAGATGAGTTCCCTCAATATAATAGTCAGACTTTCAGCAGTCCAGGTACTAACAGAAGAAACTTTTTCTTTAAACTGTGTCATGTGAGTGAAGTAGAATAAAATGCTGCTTAAAAGAAACCAGAAACTCTGGAGTACTTAGTGACCAGCTTCTTCAATTATAAAGATTCAATAGCAAATAAAATCCTTCCAATTCCAGCTAGCTAATGTTATTAAAATAAATTAAGTTTTGATAAGTTTACAGTGTGAAAGAAATTTTATCTAGTATTGCAGATTCCTGGGAGCTGAGTCTTAAATACTCCTAATATTTACGCTAAAGATGTGGTGACAAAGGAGTTGGTTCTTTGGTAGTTTATGTAATAATTAATACCTTCTTCCATTATTTTTCATTATTTTCCATTATTTAGATCACCATTAAAAACTTCGGTTCAGATTCTTCTTATTGCCTCAGGTAATTAACAGAACACTTGAGACAGCCCCAGAGAAGTTATCCCCATCCAGTATAGCCAGGATAAGAATCTTTGCCCTTCTCAGGCTGGCAGTGGAACAATCAGGCCTGTGGCACCTGTGCATTCCAGCTCAGCTAGAAGTGAAAAGAAAAATATAACCTCTGATATTGCTCACATGCAGTTGTAGAATATGTAAACATAATAATTTATTACAGCAACTCAAAGTAAAGAAATCATGATCATTATAAAAAAAGAAGTCCTTTGCACATTGCAAGAGTACATGGAAAATCAGTAGATTTACCTTTCAGAGAAGGTGAACTTTCAGCTGCAGCTCACAAAGAAGCTGTTAGTCCCCCAGAATAACAGTGAAGGGAAGCAAAATAATTGCCATGGCTATATCTTGCAGGTAGTTGTTTTGTAGATAATGCAAACCTTACAAATCTGGGGATTTTCATAAGTTTTACAGAACTATGCCAGCGTAATTCAGGAATCAAGTGCATATATTTGGGGTTCGTGTGTTCTGTTCTTTCAGGATGTCCCGTATTTCACTTGCTGATACCACTCAGTTGTCAAGTAGTTAACTTACTCCTGAATTCTTATAGCAATGAGAGTAAGTGTATTTTCCTACTGTGACATCTCACTGGGACTGTTAGGTGAGTCACCTACTGACTAAACAGTATGCAACATACAAAGCAAAACATTTTCCAGGAGTTGTTCCTTTAATAATTTGAAGAAGTTCAATGACATCAGGTTCCAGGTTTTCTGGAATGCCAATAACTTCATTTACCTTCATAATATTCACCTTTCTGTTTATTTGACGTTGAAAGGATTGAGCTTCATATATCAATATATTCCCCATGGCATCTTGTTCTGATAATATATTTTCCAAATTTTTTGCTCTCAAATCATTTAGGAAAATCCTATCACATATAACTTCTGTCCTCTTATTTATGCTTGAAACTGCTTCTTGATAACTGTCTAAACATTATTAAGAACATCTGTCTTTGTTGTCAGCTTTTCTTTCCATCCCATGATCTCTGTTCTCACAGTGGAGAGCATATGGATGGACACAACCTTGACAACAGGGGAGCACTAGCTAACATTCAGTGACCTTAATTTCAAAATTGAGACTAAAGATCTAGCTTTGATTCTCTGAAGCATTTAAACTCCATAAACATTAGTACAAGGTTTAAAAGTAGTCCAGCTGGTCCTCAAAATACATCATAATTAGCTGCTTGAAACTTTGTCTATTAGATGTGTTAAATAACATTTATAAGCTAGATTAAACCACTAGTCTTTTTTATGCTAAGTATTGCTTTTATGTTTGTTTGGGTTTTGTTTTGTTTTGTTTAATATGTCTACAAATCACAAATAATTAAAAATCCATTGATTTTTTAACTGTTTAACTGTGTCTTCTCTCTTGGATTCTTGTTGACCTGATTATAGATTTACTTGTTAGAAGAGTACAAGTGTCTACTACAAACGCAGGCAATCAAGAAGATTTCTGGAGGATGATACAGGAAACTGGATGGTCCAACTAAGGGTGGCACAGAACTGGATCTGCTCACAGTAAGCTTTACTAATACACAAGAACCTGCTGCATATGTGACAATCATTGGTTGTTTTGGTAGTAGTGGAATCCAGGAACCAATTCAGGAGGGCTTTAGGGTCAAATCTACTTTTAAAGCAAATTTCATTTTATTCAGGGACCTGGCATAGGAGGTATCAGGGATGGCAGCTCTGAAAGTCAAAGGAGGTCAGAGAAACTAGCTAGTCTCGCGCAAGAATGGTCGATCCCAGGAAAACAGGTGGATATATCAAGAGGAAAGCTTTGCTAAACAGAAAACTCATACCAGAGCTCAAATAAAGAAAAGGAGGACACAAGACCCACTGGTCACTGGGAAAGTGATGGATTGAATCCACTTGGCTCATAGGATAGTGGATAATGAGTCGGTCTGAGGGCTGGTAATAAGGTGAGTACTTCAGGGGTAACTCCTAGGACCTGAAGTGTACAAAATCTCTATCAGAGACCTGGAAGAGGTTTCAGAGTACACCTGCCTGGAAGAAGCATGTAGCAGCCTGGTCTTACCTGAACCTGCTCTGGACAGGTACCTCCCCCGGTCCCTGCCAATCTGTCCTGTGATCTCTATAAACTTCACTTTAACCAAAAAATTTATGTCAAAGAGAAGAAAAGGAGGAAAGCAAGAACTTGGGAACATGGAAATACATTTACTTTTTGACTTAATTCTGATAAAAGTATATACTAGAGAAATTACAAATGCAAACAGGCCTATAGAATTATACTTAATTATTTATGAGAAGGAAAAAGAAACTGTCTCCTCTCTACTAGATGATTTCTTAATGCACACAGACAAATAGAGCAATAGTAATTAAAAAAAAAAAAAGCCTAATTAATTTTAGTATTAGAATGAGTGTGAGAGAGAGATAAACCTTAAAAAAAAAAAAATCTTAAAATACTGGAGAACTGGTTGTTTACACAGAAAAACATTATTGCTCAAAACACAAACACAGGAAAATTCATAAGCTGCAGAAATACTTTATTCTAGAGTAATAAAAAAAAATTGATCACTAGGAATTCTTTCATTTAGTAAGCTTAAAGATGCCCTTGCAATTTGGAACTACAAAACTAATTATGTTTTTATTTTAATAAAATGTGTTAGGATTAGCATGAACTGTTGATTAAATGCAAAGGAAAAAAAAATGTACATTTTGTTAACATTTAGTTTTTAAACTTTTGCATATTTGACAGAGAACACCTCAAAAAAACTCCATGAAACCCAGTTTAAAAACCAATCCTGTACTGTTAGCCTAAACCAAGATTTTTAAAAATTTTCAGGTAAAAAAAAAAATATATGCAAATATTTCATAGCATGAAAACTATGAAATAGTTGTGTAGTGACCTACACAAAAATTAGGTCATAGTTGTATTTTCTAGTGTTTCTTCTTATAAATTCTAATGGTTCACTTGCAATACATCAGAGTACAGTTGTATTTGTACTTGCTGTGAAGAAAAACATCAATAGATGTGGATGCTACTTCTGCAAAACATTTCTTATGCAGTCACATTTTCATCACAGGATTTAGACATTGTCTTAAACACTTATTGTTAACAGAAAACTTATCTTGCGCACTGCCTGTTACTCAGATTTCTGCTGGTAAGACTACACTTTATGTCTTTCTCACTTTTAAACTTCCAAGGGTACTCTAACCTCAGTAGAACTGGAGAACTTTTGAGAATTTGCAGTTTATTTAGTGAGTTAGACATCAACTCAAAAACTTAATCTTCAAGGCTGATTGTTTAATGTCTCTACTAGGTAAAAAACTTTCTTGGGGTCTTTCAAAAAAGGAATATCTGATTGCTTTTGAAGCTCCATTCAGTCAGGAATCGTCACTCTACCCACCAGTAAAGAATTCCTGTTTGTCAGGGTTCAGTTCTTCCATGTAGAATGACTTTAAAATCTTAATCTAAAATTGGTTTGAGAGAGAGGAGAATTCTTTATTCCTGTTTGAGAGAGGGGAGAACTCTCTATTCCTATTTGTCAATTTACACTTAGAAGTAAAGATAAGCTCGTTTCTTCCCAAACATCCCCTCTGGCAGTGAAAGCTCAGCAGTCCAAATTGCAGTCTCACTAGAATGTGGTAATCTCCTTCAGTTTGTGCTATCACTGCTGCATTGAAAAGGATGATTAGAGTGTTTTCTCAGTGTTGCTAAACATTTATTCTTAGAGGTTTATCCTACTGAAACTCAGCAGGACTCTGCACCTGTGCATCATACCTAAACTCTGACATCATATTCTACTGGTGATGCACAAGCCCAACACTATCAATACCATTTTCTCTCAGATATTGTTTCTCTGTAATGCTTCCAGAGGTCAAAAAGGACACTTGTTTTTCTCACAAAACGATATATTCATAAGGCTATGACTCTGTTTATAAGCTTACTTATTAGAGCCCAGAGCAGCTGCAATGTTGCTGTGCTGTCTAGAACCCACCAACATGTGAATAGAAAGTCTCAGCAATATGAATGGAAGTGTCAGCAATAGTAAAGGAGTTAATCTGAACACAAAGACATAAATAATGAGCAAGGAGTTGTCATATCGATAGTTTTCCTTAAAAGCATGGCCACACCTCAGGGTCTATCAACCTTTTGATGCCCATGGAATTTTCCATTTACTTCAGAACTGGCAGGTGCCATTGTGCTTATGATGCTGACTGAAATCCTGGACTATATACAGCTCAGTCCTTATGAAATACGTATATTCAGCTGCTCTATATTTTTTGAACACAGCATAATTTCCTGGAGGCTTGTAGTGTTCCTGCTAGCCAAAATGAGTGCCACAGACATTCTACCCCCAAACTTCCTATATACCCTTTTATTTTTAACCTAACAAAAATAATGAACAGTTATACTCAATTAACAACAAAAATAAAAACTCTTCTTTACAGAAGAAACCACCATTTTCTGTCCTATATGATGAACATCTCCCTTTTCTTGAGGGCCTTCCTGCCCACCTGCCTTACTGTGCTGAGATGTCCCTCCATCAGCAACATTCACTGCTCATAACACTCTCCCTTCCTTTTAGGTTGCAAGACTTCATAATTCTGTCCCGAGGGTATTAGGAGTCTGAGCTGATTCTGAACATTGTGCCTTGTTTTTTGGTTTTGTTTAGGTTTTTTATTGCCTTATGGATTGTAGGTAGCCACTCTCATGGGCCTTTAGAGGTCCTACAAACTCAAAAGAGCTATTATATTTTTTGGTGGATTTGAGCAATGCAGACCCGGTATTTCACTGCCACTGCTCCCCTTCTCTAGGCTCTAGGAATGTCATTGTGAAATATTCATGCCTTTTGTAAATATTTTTGGTTGTGTCTTCTGTTGTCTAATTATGATGTCAAGCTCTATAGATCATCCAACAGGAACTTGGGTAGAGAGGGTAATGGAACCTTGTAAATAAAATTAATATTAATTACTAGCCTGACTATCTTTTATCTTTTCTCTCTCCCTCCCCAGACCCTTTGGCTGTATGCCTGATTGTAGTTTTGGGTGTCTGAATAGGTGTTTTAGAACCTTTATCTTCTACTAAGAAATAAAAATCTAAATAAGCCTTGTCCCTTTTTAATCATGAAAAAGGAAGGTAAAAGGAAAGCAAAACAAATAAACAAAAAATCAAAGCGAAATTGAAATCTCCTCTATTCATTTTAATTATTGCTTATATTATAGTAAGAAAATTTCAATATTGGTATGAAAGCCCTTATATACTACTAATCCATTTAAATTGCTCTTACACTATTAGTGTATATCAAACATGCTTTTGATTTTTACTTACATTTAGGATGGACTTACTTTTTACTGTTTTATTTATATTATTGATGTTACTATATTATTTCCTTGCAACATATGGTATGTAATAATATATACACCTATGTTTTAACAACTTATCAAATTTAATTAAGGAAATTCTGAAAAACTTCTTGCATTTTGTCAATACACAAAGTATCCAAATGTCAACAGAGATAATATAAATTTCTCAGAGAAGTTCTTTTTTGTGTTTACAATTTTGTATTATTTGTATGTGATGCTATTTTGTACTTATAAAGCCTATTGGGATCCATGAAATTTACGCACTCCTCCATTATCTTGTTGTGCATAAGAGAACCAAAGATCATATGTCTTTTCATACAGATTGTGACATTACCAGTTGCTGAACTAACCCATTATGGGTGCAGGTTTCATGTTTTCTGGATTAATGATTCTGTCTACATGTCCTGAAGTCATATCTTGGGATGATGATCTCTGCAAGAACACTTCACTGCTGTTTTAAAAATAACAACACCAAAGAATCTAAATAGCTTAGTGTTTGTCAGTGTTATGCAAATTAGCTTCAGGTAAAACCAAGTAAAACTTTTTACAGAATTTAAACTCCTCAATACAATAGCTAGGACTTTTAAGAAATTTGTATATTATGCCAGTTGGTAACATGTAACACTGCCCAGGTGTGTTATAAATGAGTACCTAGTTTTGGGCATTAAAGGACCTTCTTGACAAAAGAGAGGACACTATCATAGTTAACAGTTTGGTTTGGGATTGGTTATTTTTAAACTGTGTGCTAAAGTCCAAATGAGAACTTTAGGACCATACAAATGTGTACACACTAAGCAATTTGAAAATCTGATAATATTTATTTAATTCTCTTGACAAAAAAGCCAGGTAAGGGAGATCATGCTATTTCAACAATTGTAGATTAATTTCTACATACAGATGTTACACATCTTGGGCTCCTGGTTCTCCCTTTTGAGGTACTTCTCTATGCATGTCTCCCTTGACTCCCCTGGAACACTCACCACAGTATACCATATTTGAGCTAAAGCTTGGGCAACAGGATAGATTGAGTCTTCCCACAAGTCTGGCTGATAATGGATCCTTGATCTTAAAAAACATTGAGATCTACCAAATAAATACAATTTCAACAAGTCATCCAGGGTCAAACTGCTTGCATGACAGAGCTCTGATCTTATTTCTGGTTTTGTGACTTCACTGCAAAAGCTGCCTTCTCTTTTTCTAACACTTTTCCTTATTCTTCAAATTTTAAAATTATTAGGTAATTTAGAGAAACACATTGTCATTGGCTTCACACAATTTCCGTGGACTAAAAGAAAACCACACTTTAATTAGAACATTTAATTTAATTGGTGCTATGAATCTTTAGTTGCATTTGCCAATGAATCACAATTTAACACAATCTTTTTTTAGAACTTTGCCACAGGTTTTCTGTTGTTATTTTTTAAACCCACAAATTTTACATTCCTCCCACTGCCTGCCCCCACATATGGTCTCCTAAGATTCTAAAACTGTACAAGTCTCCCTGACATGCATTACAACCCAGCTGTATTTAAACAGTTATATCTTCAACTGACTGTTGGTTTATATTACTCTGTGATTCTTCTTCCCCTCGCCTGCCTCTTTTTTTTTTTAAACTTCTTTTAATACATTGTCTATTCATATCTGAGGAGAATGCTCTCTTGTCAGAAAGATGGCTCGATAGGTACCATACTCCTCAAGGAGTCAAACTTAAAAATATTAACTATCTAAACATTGTCACCAAATCAGTCCTCTGAATTTATGCCAAATCTGTGCTGTCAAATTACAGTATTTCCTATTTTATTTTCTGTACTATACATGCAATGGTAAGGACACTAACCAGTTTCTTTCCCCTTAATTTCAGAATACTATTTATTATTGGTTGGACTAATAAAACACTCTCAGAAATGTAATATTAACAAAAGAGATGGAAAACATACCCTACAGTTAGACAGAAAACCCTGACAGGAGGTAGCAATTTTTTTCTAATTATATATGCAGCGTCAAAAAAGCACTGCTAGCACTTTACCACCACAGTGTTCATGCAATCACATGTCAGAGCAAGTGTCGTTTTAAATGAATTTACAATTAACATGCAATTTTACTGTTCCAGCTCATGCTGTTATTAGTCATTTTAATTGTGTAAGTTTAAAATGTAATACTAGGTTACTGACAAGGAGATGAAGCCTAATCTTACCTAAATGTAGAAAGATTTATAATCCCAATTAACATTTGAAATATATAGGCATAAACTTACAAAATATGAAGTGTCAGTTACTAAAATCTGTGATCTGTTTCCCTAGATCTCATGATGCCATTTCTATAGCATATTGCTAGAGGCAATATGTCTATGAGTCAATTATATATCAACGTTTATTTTTCAGTGACTCCCTTAGAGGACTAAGGAATTAACTATCTAGATACATATATGGCCTCATCACCACAGAATCAAAGTGCCTCTGGAGTATTTAAAAATAGAAGAAAAAGCAGACATTCTTCTTCTTCTCTCCCATCCTTACCCTGTAACAGATATAGCTTAATTAATTGAGGTGGAGGTTTTGGTTTTTTTCAAGGGAGGAGGAGGAAGAGGGTGCTGGTGTGCATGTATCTGTGGTAGAGAGAAAGACTCTATGCATATCTTCTAGTGAAAATACCTTATCAGGGGAAAGCTAAATAAAAGCATGTTTTATATTTAATTCTGAAAAGTGCCAAGCCTGTGGGAATTCTCAGTATCTGTGGGAGTGAGTGCTACAGGCTAGGTCTCGATCCTGTGAAATTTCTGACTTCTTAACTCACGAGTTTCCCTAAATTGATCAACGATGGCATGATTCTGTTGGAGGGTATATGTATCAAAGGCCAAAGTGGGAGTGAAGTACATGATCACTCCGGAACCTAACAATCAAAGTCATGATGCAGTCTGAATTTCAGGGTAGAAAGTCTGAGTATTCAGTGAGGAAAAATATTGAGAAAACAGAAGACTATGTAGTCATAATGATACTTGCTGCTAGAAGGTGTCTGGCTTTCTTTTTGTGAATCAGCTGGAAATTTTAAAATATGGGGTGTTTTTTGTTTGGTTGTTTTGGTTGGTTGTTGTTTTGTTGTTTTTTTTTTTTTTACCTGATGATTTTGAAATAATGGAGAATGATATAGAGCTTATCTTGGTGAAGACTATGAGAAATACATTAATACACAGACTATTGACTGGCCGTGGATAAAGGAGTAACTTTTCTCTCTAAAACAATGCCAATTTACAATACCATTGAGAAGTCTCCAACAGGCTGAGACACACATTATTAACAGAGAAGGATGTTAAAAAGGAGCAAGTTCTTCCAAGGAGGTCATTCTCTGTAGAATATCATCCTCTTTTTTTATCTCCTATCAGCTTTGTTTAACAGTTTTTCTTTGATACAGCAGTGTCAGATACATATTAGGAAAGCAGGAGGTGGATACAAAGGAGATACAAATACAGGAACTCAGTTGCTTGCTGGTGCCATTTAACTGTTAGGCAATAAGCACCTCACCATCCCTTCCAAACTAATTCCTGAACAATAACATTAATTCCTTTAGTATTAGGAATTATGTTAAACCAAAACTACAGAAAATATTTAATCATATATTCGTAACCATAATATACTAGAATCATGAGATATCGTGGTATTCTCTATGACTTACTGTCTGATACTGTGCTAAATAAACATGAATGCTTATATAACAGCATGTATTAAATTACAAGTCAAAATGTAAGTACAATACATCAGATATTTGATCTTTTATAAAGTTCAGTAATGTATTGATAAAAAATGCAACACCAGTTCTCCGAGTAACACAAAACCCATACATGACATTCATTTCTTTGAAAGTGTGTGTAACTTTTAACTGTCATGCTATGAGAGGTATACTGCGTACCTTAATGACAATTATCATCTTCCAAACCTTGTTTAGTACAGAGTCTCTACCTTAAGAACATGGTATGATAATAGTGAACAGTAGGCATGGCAAGGAAAAAACACCCAACACCTTGCTAAAACTTGCAAATAATGCATCAGGGAATAAAACAAAGTCTATTTATCATAGTCACCTTAAATATTCAAGGTCTCCTCCTTGGTCTGCTAATAAACCAGCTTAAAGCCAGAAAACTGTCCCACAATTTATTACTAAATATCTATAGAGCTTCCAGAAAAAGCCTATTTGTCCCAGAGATAAATGGAAAGTTAGGGTCAGAACCAAAGCAGTATATATCAGCATTGTGTTTCCATGCAACCTGGAAACCTCTAGAAGTTGCTACTGAAACCCACTGTGTGTTTTCATATGAAAAAGTTTGAAAATACTATGTTTGTTGATATAAATGCTTTGTGGATGTTGCATGACCCATTCATGATTTGTGAAATTAGGATATTGCAAAAACTATGTAGGAGTTAAACAGTTATAAATAATTGTAATCTCTCTTTCCTCATCTCTCAAGCCCTTGAACATGAAGGCAGAGATTGGGGGATTTCAGTCCCATTTTGTGGGAGAAAATGAGACTTGGGATAGTCTGAGGAATTTAAACTTACAGAAGTCCATGGAAACTGATGAGATGCATTCCAGGGTCTCAAGAGAATTGGCTGATATAGTTGCCAAGCCACTCTCCATAATATTTGAGAAGTCATGGCAGTCAGGTGATGTCCTCAGTGACTAGAAACAGGGAAACATCACTCTCATTTTTAAGAAGGGTAAAAAAAGAGGACTCTGGGAACTACTAATCAGTCACCTGCTCTTCCGTACCTGGTAAGATCATGGAGCAGATTCTCTTGGAATACATGTTGAAACACATGGAAGACAGGGAGTGGATTAGAGATGACCAGTGTGGTTTCACAAAGGGCAAATGGTGCCTGACTAATCTGGTGACCTTCTACAATGGAGTGACTGCATTGGTGGATGAAGAAAGAGCAACAGATGTCATCTATCTTGACTTCTGCAAGGCCTTTGATATTGTCCCACACAACATCCTTGTCTCTAGACTATCGAGATATGTGATTGATGGATGGACCAGTTGATGGATGAGAACTTGTCCAGATGGCCATGTCCAAAGAGTTGCAGTAATTGGCTCAATGTCCAAACGGAGATCAGTAACAAGTGGTATCCCTCAAGGGTCCAGTATTATTCAATGTCTTTATTAATGACATAGATAGTGGGAATGAGTGCATTCTCAGCAGCTTTGAACGTGACACTAAGCTGAGTAGTGCAATAGATACACATGAGGGAAGAGATGTCATCCAGAGGGATCTTGACAGGTTTGAGGAGTTGATCTCATGTGAACCTCATGAAGTTCAACAAGTCCAAGGGCTGGACTGCCTCTCCTATGAAGAAAGTAAAAGCGAGTTGAGGTTGTTCAGCCTGAAGAAGATTCCTGGGAGACCTTTTTGTGGCCTTTCAATGTAGTAAAGAGTCTTATAAGACAGAAAAAGACTTTTTACCAGGGACTCAGCATGACAAGAGGCAATGGTTTTAAATGGAAAGAAAGTAGATTTAGATTGTATATATGGAAGATTTTTTTTTTTTTATTATTTTTTATGAGAAGAGTGGTTAGACACTGGAACAGGATGTCCAGAGAAACTGTAGATTCTCCATCCCTGGAAGTGTTCAAGGTCAGGTTGGTCTTTGGGCAACCTGATCTAGTGAAAAATGTCCTTGTTCATGGCAAGCCGGGTGGACTAGATGACCTCTAAAGGTCCCTTGCAACCCCAACCATTCTATGATTCCATGAATAACAGCCAGGTGCTGAGTGACTTAGTAATTTCAACTCATCTTCCCTTTCACTGTACGTAATGGAGTATGTAAGTGACTGTGAAACCTAAGTATAAATAGGCTATGGATGATAGGATCTCTCAGCAGCTGGTATACTCATGGTGATAGTAATCAACTCACAGGAGTTAAATTTTTGATAATCATAAAAATCCATGATGATAGTAGCGACAACCTTGCATGTGCTTGCAGTCATATTTGGACTGCAGCTGCAAGGAAGAAGGGGAAATACTACAATATTCTGTTATTTGAGAGACTGCTCAAAATGTATATTCAGTCAGAATTGTCCTAGAATGTTGAATAGTGCCATAAAACCTGTAAAAAACATCCTCCCCCCCACCTTCCCCGGCCCCAAGTCCACAACACATCTGGTAGGTCACCTGGTAACACTGCAGTAAAACAAAAATCTTCTTTCAATAACTGTTTTTGTATTTATATGGATCTCCAGCATGAAAAAACACATGATTCATTTCTACAATGAATCCCTGTTCTCCACTTTGGGAAATTTTATTCCCCACAGTTTTGTTTTTCTACTGTATTTAATGGCAACCAGTAATTTTCACATAAAATTATATAAAATCCACTTTTGACTTTAATATGTTTGATAAAATGACATTTTTGCTTTAGCAAAGTTTCAAAGCTATATAATAATGGCAATTTTATATTTTATTTAATTATTTACTTATTTTGTCCAAGATGTTGTGCTGACCCTCTTCAGCACATGGCGTAGGCACAGACAATGGAGCATCCTGCAGGAAAGCTGTATAAATTCTACTTTAGAATAAAAGCCAACAAAGTAAGCGAAAAATAAAACATTTACCACCAAAAGATGTATTGAAACCTTGGCTGAAATCCAGGAAAAGTAAGTCTTCACCATTAGTGCAAAAAGTTCTATATGATACATTGCCACTTCTGAGGAAGCTGAAAAGACTGAAAGAGAGTTCAGTCTGAGAGTGTTTTATATTTTGTAACTAATATTTCATATAGCTCTAATGTAAATCTGGGTCACTCCATTATATTTGCATGCATTTGTGCATAACTGCATGTCCTGGTTTTCAGCTGGGACAGAGCTAAGTTTCTTTTTAGTAGCTAGAATATCACTGTGTTTTGTTTTCACCATGGGATTTGTTATGAGAAAAACGCTGATACCAATGTTATTATTTTGGCACTGGAAGCTGAAAGACCTCATGTTTTGTTAGTCTACAAGTGCAAGATCTAGGGCTGTGCAAGGAATATTTAAATTAATAAGCTAATTAATTGGCACTTGGATATGCCACTAGGATATTCCATATCATATAACAGCATGTTCAGCATATTAATGAGGGTCTCTTCCTCTCTGGCTCTCCCTGGCTTTCTCTTGGGCTCTTGCTCTTCCGGGATTGCGGTTTCAGTTTCAGGATTGTCACTCCTCCAAGAGGAGGAGTTATCTGGGAATGGGCTGGACTTGGTCAGTGAGTGGTGAGCAATTGCACTGTGTATCACTCGTTTGCTTATTTTATTACTGTAATTACTGTCATTATTATTTTAAATTTTATTTTATTTCAAGTATTAAATTCTTATCTCAACCTATGAGTCTCCTTACCATTGCCCCCCAGCTCTCTACCTTTTTCCCTGGGGGTGGGGGAGTGAGCACATTGCTGTGTTTGGCTGCTAGCGAAGTGCTAGCCAAGAGAAACCACCACAGTCTCACACAGTTTACAAAGTAATAATCATCCATCTTGTTTTCTCTACTCTCTAGGTCTCCACAAGACATGTTGACTAACACTTGCCAAATCTTATTTAATATGAAATAAAATGTGTCCATACTTTCCTCATACTACAGCATCCTTTCCTCTGGCTATGTATTGTTGGTACATTGTTGGACATTTAATAGGGAGCATTAGGGTTGGCTGATCTCACTCACTGTGTCTATTGTCTAGCCAGTGTATTATAACATTTACAGTACAAGGACCTAACTGCCAACTATTGTTCATGGAGAACATCTTTTTTAGGCATACTAGAGATAAATTGCCTAATCAAAGGACAACCTGCCAAAGAGACATTCTGAAGAGACAGATTTATCACTGTAGGGTGATTTAGAGAAAATATAACAAACAAGAGAGACACAATATCAGAAACATTTTGCATCCAAAGCAAGCATCCCTATTTGTGTCCCTAATTAGCTTCAGCATGACTAGTTTATAATATAGGGATGAACGAAGTCATGCCTTTTGCATCTATTTCTACTAATTTGTGTTTTGTCAGTGTAAGGATACAGATTATCTTGGTGACATCACAATTTTAGGTGTAACAAAGGTGACCTCATGGTCCAATAGTAAGAGATGTCCTCAATCATCAGAGCATTTTTGAATGCCCTTGTCATCTCTATAAGGCAGATAGGAGTATTTTGTTTTGTGCTTTGTTCTGCTATAGTAAATCACTGATGACTGATTGGAGGAAGCAGCCATGGAAAACCTGAGCCAATAAAACTACTGACTGACAAAGAACAGGTCCTCCTTGACCATTGTTTTCACATGTCACAACCCTGCCTTTTCAATAGCTGTATACTTGAATATTAACTTCATTAATCAAATGTCATCTCACTTGAAAGGGTACCTTGCTAGATATAGTAATTGTGATTTTTTTAAGTTCTTAAAAAATATTGTACTAACTGATGATATTGCATTTTCTACTAATATGATGTACTATTACAAGTTCAGAATTCCTATTCAAACAGTGTTGAAAAACAGTAATAATAACCTTAGTACTGAGATTTTGAAGAGATACCTTTTACATGTACAGATATTATTGTTCGTTTAGTTTTGATCCAACACATGCTATATGAAAAGACAGTATAAATGACTCACTTTTGTCTTAAAGCAAACAACAGCATAAAATTTTAATATGAACGTGGTCATATTAACATCAATATGAAATCACAATACATATGCATTATTTTTGCTGGAACTGACCCAATATCCATTTAGTTTAGTATGTTGTTTCCAGGAATAGTTAGTGCCATCTGTGGCAGAAGATGCAAGATACCTAACTACAGGACAGCATGGTCACTTACCCATTTTGTCTCAAAATAACTCACCTGATGAACAGTAGTGTTAAGGACTGAACCTGCAAGTATCATACGGTTCTATTTTTGGTGTCTCAGATCTTAAGAAAGTGAGCAAAAGTGATGAGATCTTGATATATAGCACATAACCTACTTGGTTTACTGTTCTCTCTTTCTAAAGATAAAAAGCAAATGATTGTTTCAAGGTTGAAAGATATTGCACATGCGATGTGGGTGAGCCATCAGTGGACTATATGCTGTTTTCCACTCAGAATCCTTTTCTTTGTCCTCTTTCAAAGTCTCTTTCAGCTGCTATGTCAATCTTCTACTCTGATTAAATAAAAGAAAAAAATATTCTTCTTGCAAGGAAGAAACTGTAGAAAAACAACCGCAAAGCCTTCTGAATAAGTGTATGATAGGAAGAACAGTAATTGTTTTGCTGGCCATGCCTTAGTTAAGGCATTATTACTCCTAAAGGATTAAAGTTGTGAAGGACATTAAAGAGGAATATTGGCAATGCACTGAAATCTGTCAATGTTTTGCATTACAAAACTTATAGACAGTTTGTGGGTTTGCTAAAATAAATGTTCATCTCAGAAATATGTAGCAAATATTTGGAAATGTGATGCTGTATAGCATTATAGCCTTCCCAGTCCGGATGCTTTCTTCTCTCATTTGCTTCTGGATACAGTTTTTTGTTTGTTTACTTTACTATTTTAAATCTGAAACTTTCATATTTCATTTGTTTCCCTGAAAAAATTTAAAAAATGCATTTTGTGCATAGCGGTGATGTTCATCCCGGAGACACTGCAATCCCAGCTAAATAAGAAACAAAGATAAAGACACTGTGAAACAAATAGGAAACACACTTGCCTACCTTACCCATCATATGACAAAATCAGTAGTGCAGTAGATACCAAGCCACTCTCCATAATATGTGAAAAGTCATGGCAGTCAGGTGAAGTCCTCAGTGACTAGAAAACATCACTCTCATTTTTAAAAAGGGTAAAAAAGAGGACCCTGGGAACTACCAATCAGTCACCTGCTCTTCCGTACCTGGTAAGATCATGGAGCAGATCCTCTTGGAATACATGTTGAAACACATGGAAGACAGGGAGTGGATTAGAGATGACCAGTGTGGTTTCACAAAGGGCAAATGGTGCCTGACTCATCTGGTGGCCTTCTACAATGGAGTGACTGCATTGGTGGATGAAGAAAGAGCAACAGATGCCATCTACCTTGACTTCTGCAAGGCCTTTGATGTGGTCCCACACAACATCCTTGTCTCTAGACTGGCAAGATATGTGATTAATGGTGTGGTGGTTTGACTCCTTTGGCTTGCAGCCAAATACAATCATTCTCTAACTCTTCCCCCGCAAGGGAGCAGGGCAGAGAATTGAAAGGATAAGGGTAAAGACACTTGTGAGTTGAGATAAAAACATTTTTTTTTTAATTGAAATAAAAGAATAATGATGATAACTAGTAACTCAATATACAAAAGAGTAATGCTCAGTGCAAATGCTCACCACCAGCTGACCGATGCCCAGCCTGTTCCAGCCAGTGATCCTGGAGCACAGACAGTCCCAAAACTGAATCCCCAGAAGAATGAGCCCGAGTGATCCCTGAGAGAATAGCCTCCTCTTCCATTCAACCCTGGTTAATATACTGACATGACGTGATATCATATTGAATATTTCATTGGCATATCCAAATACCAGTTTTAGGTTTTGCTATTCACTACACTTCTCTCTCCTAATGCAGCTGTGAATCAGCCAGACATGACGGCCTTGATCTCCAGCAGCAACTAATAACATCAGTACTTTTATCAACATTCTCCTGATAACAATCCCATACTGAAACTAAAACACAGCTATTCTAACTCTTAAGAAGAAAATTAATTCTATCCTAACAAATCCAGAACAGTATCCACCCCATTTCCCTACCATTTAATTCATGCTATTAATTCATGCTAAAATTTGAATACATATATGTACACATATACATACAAATATTATTGTACTATTACTTCAAAATGCACATTGAGTCCATTTAGTCCATTATCTTGGGTTCCATCTGTCATGACAGTCTTTCAAGGCAGGAGAGATGATGTAGAATTTGCACAGTCAATGAAGTAGGTGACATTGGACACAGCAGGAGGATGATGTGTACTCTCTGTTGCATGCTGCATCTGGAGCTAGGAGTTGGTGTATCTGGTGTCGTCTGTGCCCAGGGTCTGCAGGTTGAAGATGTTGGTCTTTAAGATGTTGTTGGGTGCCAACTCAGGTTCTATCAGAGTTCAGTCTGCATTAACCTGGTGAAATTCTCAATACAAAGATGTTAGTATAATACACAACAACCACAGCAATGATGATACAACAATTCAATGGCTATTTTAACCCGAAACCAAATCTCCTTGAGGTACACATTGGACTTCCCCATCATTTTGCATCACCCACCAAGTACACCCAGGTCCTTGAGCAAAAGCAATCCCACAAATGAGTTTACCTTTACCCGAGGCAGGAATAACCCAGGCTGTTTTCCCAAGTATATTTTTAACGCCAACCAAAGGGACTTTGTCCCCTTTCACAGTAAGTAAAAGTCTAGATTGGGCAGGGCTGGCTCGGTTTGCAGATCTTCTGGTGTTGACTGGTGGCTTTTGCTAAATTTGCTGTTTTCCCAAGTATATTTTTAACGCCAACCAAAGGGACTTTGTCCCCTTTCACAGTAAGTAAAAGTCTAGATTGGGCAGGGCTGGCTCGGTTTGCAGATCTTCTGGTGTTGACTGGTGGCTTTTGCTAAATTTGTCTCTCAGTGTCTGGAAGTTCCAGCACCCATTGCTCTGAGTGTGGTTTTTATCAGTCCATTGCATTGCTTGACTTTCCCGGAGGCTGGTGCATGATAGGGAATGTGGTACACCCACTCAATGCCATGTTCTTTGGCCCAAGTGTCTATGAGACTGTTTTGGAAATGAGTCCCATTGTCTGACTCAATTCTGTCTGGGATGCCATGTCACCACAAGACCTGCTTTTCAAGGCCTGGAATAGTGTTTTGGACAGTGGCATGGGGCACAGCATATGTCTCCAACCACCCGGTGGTTGCTTCCACCATGGTGAGCACATAACGCTTGTCACTGCGTGTTTGTGGAAGTGTGATATAGTCAATCTGCCAGGCCTCCCATATTTATATTTTAACCATTGTCCTCCATACCAGAGAGGTTTTAACCTCTTGGCTTGCTTGATCACAGCACAAGTTCCACATTGGTGAATAACCTGTGCAGTAGTGTTCATGGTTAAGTCTACCTCTCAGTCATGAGCCCATCTGTATTTTACACCTCTTCCTTGATAGCCTGAAGAGTCATGGGCCCAATGGGCTAAAAATTTTTCACCCTTATGTTGCCAGTCCAGGTCTACTTGAGACACTTTGATCTTAGCAGCCTGATCCACCTGGTGATTATTTTGATGTTCTTCAGTGGCCTGACTTTTGGGTACATGAACATCCACATGACGTATCTTTACAACCAGTCTTTCTAGCGGGCAGCAATGTCTTGCCATAACTCAGCAGCCCAGATGGGTTTGCCTCTGCACTGCCAGTTGCTCCTTTTCCATTGCTGTAACCACCCCCACAAGGCATTTGCCACCATCCATGAATCCCTATAGAGGTAGAGCACTGGCCATTTTTCTCTCTCAGCAATGTGTAAGGCCAACTGGATGGCCTTTACCTCTGCAAACTGGCTCAATTCACCTTTTCTGTCAGTAGCCTCTGTGACTTTTTGAGTGGGACTCCATACAGCAGCTTTCCACTTTTGATGTTTTCCTACAATATGACAGGAGCCATCAGTGAACAGGGTATATTGTTTCTCATTATCTGGTAGTTCATTATATGGTGGAGCCTCTTCAGCAAGTGTCATCTCTTCCTCTGGTAACATTCCAAAATTTTTTCCTTCTGGCCAGTTCATAATTACTTCCAAAATTCCTGGGCAACTGGGGCTTCCAGTACAAGCCTGTTATGTGATCACCACAAGGCATTGGCCCCCATCCATGAATCCCTATAGAGGTAGAGCACTGGCCATTTTTCTCTCTCAGCAATGTGTAAGGCCAACTGGATGGCCTTTACCTCTGCAAACTGGCTCAATTCACCTTTTCTGTCAGTAGCCTCTGTGACTTTTTGAGTGGGACTCCATACAGCAGCTTTCCACTTTTATCCCTATAGAGGTAGAGCACTGGCCATTTTTCTCTCTCAGCAATGTGTAAGGCCAACTGGATGGCCTTTACCTCTGCAAACTGGCTCAATTCACCTTTTCTGTCAGTAGCCTCTGTGACTTTTTGAGTGGGACTCCATACAGCAGCTTTCCACTTTTGATGTTTTCCTACAATATGACAGGAGCCATCAGTGAACAGGGTATATTGTTTCTCATTATCTGGTAGTTCATTATATGGTGGAGCCTCTTCAGCAAGTGTCATCTCTTCCTCTGGTAACATTCCAAAATTTTTTCCTTCTGGCCAGTTCATAATTACTTCCAAAATTCCTGGGCAACTGGGGCTTCCAGTACAAGCCTGTTATGTGATCAGTGCAACCCACTTACTCCACATGGCACCAGTTGTGTGGTGTGTAGAGGGGATGCTCCCTTTGAACATCCAGCCCAGTATGGGCAATCGGGGCACCAGGAGGAGCTGTGCTTCAGTAATGGTCAGTTCTGCAGCAGCTCAAACTCCCTCATACGCTGCCAATATCTCCTTTTCAGTTGGAGTATATCAGGTCTTGGATCCTCTGTATCCACTATTCCAAAACCCAAGGGGTTGACCTTCTGTCTCCCCTGCTGATCACTCCTTGGTTCTCCAGCTGATGAATCAGTTTATGGATGGGAATTATGGAGTCTTGGTTGGTGCGATATTGCCTCTGTTGCATTGTTTTGGTAGCGATTGACACCTGCTGTTCTTCGACTGTTAGCAGTCCCACAACAGAAAGGTCCTCTGAGAGGCCAGGCAGAGCACACAACTGTTTGATTTCCTCTGTCTCCAAAGAAGCTATGCCAAAAGCCCTCCAGTACCCTTTTGGATCCTTGAAGTACCCTCTCTTGAGGAAATCTATGCCAAGGATGCACGGAGCACCTGGGCCAGTCACAATGAGGGGTTTTTGCCAGTCATTCCCAGTCAGGCTCATTTCAGCCTCCAACAGAGTCAGCTGTTGGGATCCCCCTGTTACTCCAGAAATACAGAGGGATTCTGATCCTTTAAAGTTTGATGGCATCAGGGTGCATTGGGCACCAGTGTCCACTAGAGCTTTATACTTCTGGGGGTCAGATGTGCCAGGCCAACGAATCCGCACAGTCCAGTAAACTCAATTGTCCCTCTCCTCCACCTGGCTGGAGGCAAGGCCCCTCTAATTTTGATCATACTGCCCATGATCATCATAGAAGTTTGAGCAGCTTGCATGGGCTGGACCCCTCTTCTTTTCATTCTCATCTTGTAGATAGGGATCTGAAGCCCATCTGCACTCTCTGGAGAGATGTCCACTGGAAACTGGAACAACTTTCTTGGAAAAAAACCCTTTAGTGTTTGGTTTTCTTTGCAGCTCACATACACATGCCTCTAGGGCTGAGGTAGCTTTGCTATCCCACTTTCTCATGTCCTCTCCATGGTTACACAGTCCAGACCACAGTGTGCCCCATAGCATGTGCCATTCCTCTTGGGTAGAGGAACACTTGTTCTTATCAGCTGAGACCTTAGTACGTGTAGAGGAATCAGACATGTATTCCCAGAACTCTTGGGTCAGTTTCTCTACAGCCAAGATGAGGGAGGAAGAGAGAGTGTCTCCGTATGTCTGGAGCTGATGAGCCATTTCATCCACCTTTGGCTCCTCTCCAGTTTTGAAGTTCAGTACTGCCAGTGACTTGGCATATGATGCTGGCGCATTCTGTAGAACTTTCCCCAATATGCCTCGTGTGCATGGGACTTCATCTGGATCTTTAGGTAACTGCTTATCATTCAGATTACTATAAATCGCTTCCAGTAAAGCTAATTCTCTCAAGCACTGGATACCTTTCTTTATGTTGTCCCACTTGCTTAAATTACACAAAATATCATCCTTAAAGTTGAACCTTTCTTTCATGCTTGACAGGAGTTGTTTCCAGAGGATAAGAATCTGTGGCTCTCTCCCAATTGCTTTGTCAATGCTACTTTCTCTGGCAATGGATCCAAATTTCTTGGCTTCCCTACCATCTAGTTCCATGTTGCTGGCCCCATTGTCCCTGCATCGGAGCATCCAGGTGGCAATGTGTTCACCTGGATGACAGCTAAGTTTTGGATGTCTCACAGCTCACTGAGGGATAGGGGTTGGGTCATTGCCTCTGGTTCTGGCTCTTCGTCCAGTTCTTGTGGTGGCCCCACTTCCTCTTCAGCCTTTGTTATGTGAACAGATTTCTTTGTGTATTTCCTCTTGTGTAGGGGCAACTGATACTGGCACAGGTTTGTTGTCTGGTTTATCTGTGCTGTTTTCACCGAAGTTTGAGTAACCTTAACAGACACTGTGGTTGGAGTAGTTCTAGTGGTGACTGTTGCAGGGGTTGGAGTGGCAGTACTGTCTGTTGGAAGAGCTGGAGTGGCAGCACAACACTGATATCTGCACCGAACACCAGTAGCAGATCTAAACATCACAACCTGACACACATTCAGCAACAGTGTGATGGTAGTTTGAGCATCCCAAGGATATTAAAAATTCTCAAGAGCTTTTATAAATGATTCAGAGGCGAAGGGGAAAATAGAGGCAGATGTTCCCTCTTTGTATAGGCTGTCCCAGGAAGAAGTGTAATTAGTGACCATGCCCATCATACAGCTCCCAAAATGTGGGGATGGAGCCAGTTTGGTCGTGCCACCTGCCACCACTGCATACAGATACAAAATTGGTCCCACTACCCATGATTTTATCATACCAACAACCAGCACTCCACAGCACAGCACAACAAAAACCTTAGTCAGCTAAAGAGCATCCCTCATTCCAATGCAACCCCTAGAGGTAATGAACCATGTACAAATAGTGGCACACAGCATGTACGGCAAGTGAGGTGATACAGACCACAGCTCTAAAAACACCTCTGAGAGCACAGAAAACAGCATTCCGATCATCGCCAACCAAGTCAGAGGCCACATAATTAATGCTTGTCACAGTTTTGTTTTAACATAGTCTGGTCAAATCTGTCTTTATCTCAACCCTTTGGGCTGCATGTTGGACACCGAAAAAGACTGTGGTTGTTTGGCTTGTAGTCAAAGAGCCTGCTCTCTCACTCTTCCTCCACTCAGGGAGTGAGGGAGAAAATTGGAAAGAAAAGGGCAAGGAGACTCATGGGTTGAGATAAAAACTATTTGTTAATTAAAATAAAATGATAATGATAACAACAGTGAAAACAGAATACATCAATGAGTGATGCACAGTGCAATTGCTCACCACCCATTGACCAATGCCCAGCCTGTGCCAGCCAGTGATCCCAGAGTCAAGACAATCCCAAAACTGAAACCTCAGAAGAGTGAGCCCGAGCGATTGCCAAGAGAATACCCCGGTCTTCTGGTCAACCCTGGTTAATATACTGACATGAGGTGATATGATATGGAATATCTCATTGGCACATCCAAATGCCAGTTTTGGGTTTCGCTATTCACTGCGCTTCTTCCTCCTGGTCCTAATGCAGTTGTGAACCAGCCAAACACCATGACCTTGAGCTCCAGCAACAACTAATAACATCAGTACTTTTATCAGTGTTCTCCTCTGTCCCAGACTGAAACTAAACCACAACTATTCTAAATACTAAGAAGAAAATTAACTCTACCGTAGCAAAACCAGGACAGTAATGCAGTGGATACACATGAGGGAAGAGATGACATCTAGAGGGACCTTGACAGGCTTGAGGAGCTGAGCCCATGTGAACCTCTTGAAGGCATGACCTCTGTAAGGTCATGCACCTGGGTTGGGGCAATTGCCAACATCAGTACAGACTGAGGGCTGAATGGATTGAAAGCAGCCCTGCGGGGAAGGGCTTGGGGGTACTGGTGGATGAAAAATTGGACATGAGCCGCCAGTGTGTGCTTGCAGCTCAGAAGGGCAATCATATCCTGAGCTGCATGAAAAGAAGTGTGGGCACCAGGTTAAAAAAGGTGATTCTCCCCCTCTACTTCATCCCTGTAAGACCTCAAGTGGAGTACTGCATCTAGCTCTGGTGCCCTCAGCACAAAAAGATATGTCAGAGCAGGCCCAGAGGAGGGCCACAAAAATGATCAGTGGGCTGGAACACCTCTCCTGTTAAGAAAGCCTGAGAGAGTTGGGTTGTTCAGCCTAGGAAAGAGAAGGCTCCAGGACAACCTTATTGCATCCTTTTAGTTCTTAAAGTGGGTTTCCAAGTTAGACAGAGAAAAACTGTTTAAAAAGGCCTGTAGTGACAAACAAGGAACAACAGATAAGGAAGAATTTTTTTAGGACGAAGGTGATGAGAGGAACAGTTTACCCAGAGAAGCTGTGGATACTCCCATCACTGGAAGTGTTCAAGGTCAGGCTGGATGGGGCTTTGAACAAGCTGATCTGGTGAAAGATGTCCCTGTTCATGGAAGGCAGACAATGATTATACAATCTTCAAAGGTCCCTTCCAACCCAAACTATTTTCTGATTCTTCAGTTCCATGATTCTATGATTCTACTTCCAACTACACACACACATGTAAGGTGTACATAACTTCCTATTGTCAACAGGTACAAGTTACGAGGAGAATAGAATTATTTGGACCACAGAGTAAGCATCAATCTATCATTTGACAAGAAGTGGGGAAACAAAATAATATAATCCTCTCAATTTTCAGAAATAACTCTAGTTTTTATAAGGGTTCCCAAAAGAGTTCTGAAACATCAAAAGAGCTATAGTCTTCCTTGACAGTATAAAAGGTAGATAAAGCTTAATAATTGCAACAGCCACATTAGATTTCCAAATTCCTTTTGTCCTCTGAGCCAGATATTTCCAAACTGATTGAATAGATGATACCAAAACCAGTACCAGTATCAGCAACCTGTGCTATCTCTTTAGGAAAAAAAAATCTGAGTTTAAACAAAATAACCATACATTTACTATGCTGTAAGCTCAGATGGTAAAATAATCTGGATGCAACCATAAAAATTTTTGTTACTGAACTATAAAAATTATGTTGTTCAATATTTAATGCAGTATAACTTTCTAGATGGTCTCTTTGCACAAAAATCAAAAGAATCTTTGCTGGGGAATCAAAAGAAACAAAAACCATACCAACAAAAAACCCCACCAAAAAACCCCATCGTAATACTGTACATCATGCTTTAGTACATGCTGTCTTCTCCTATGTACTGTTTTGTCAGTGTGAGAGCATTCTGGTGAAACAATCCCTTACTATATGATAGTTTTATCAGTATATATAGGTGCTTTTGTCTAGCAGAATTTAAGACTTTATGAACAACTCTCTAAAATTACAGTGTCAGGGAAAGGTGAAGGCACTTATTACCGTATCATTTATTCAGAGGTAATAGCAAAGAAAATACTTTCTTGAATAACAACTGTGGATTTCAAAGTTAGGTAAATGTTAATTCAAGAAGGCTTAAGTGTCACAGCTTAGAAAATGGGAGAAAAAAAAAAAAGTAGTGTTCATTAAGATTTTTTGACACAGAAAGACCTTTAGTAAACTAAACACTTCATGTTCTTTGAAAATGGAGAGATTCAACGGTATACAATAACACAACACATTTAAGCATCTTTTCTTGGTCATGAAGATTTTTAAATTAGGCATTCCATTGTAAGATTATATTTTATCAATACATCCATGTTAGGAGTTCTATAGATTGGAAAATGCAATTACTGAATTTACTACACATGACAGATTTACAGGACATTTGTGCAAAGATCTACCAGAGGTTGCCAGAGAGCATCTAGAAACTGCACACAGTTTATAAATTGAAACAAACATGAAATTCAAAACAAAAAAACAAACCCCAAATCCCCAAACCAGATACATCATGTTTAACAAAGTTCTACTGTAATAAACCATTTCATTTAGTAAAGCAACAATAAATAAATAAAAACCAGTAAATATTGTTGAGATAACTCCTCATTTAACTGAAAAACCCAATCCATGGCTTCATTTCTGAAAAGTCAACTTAGGGAAACTGAAGGTTTTATTTTTTTCTTTCTTTTTTTTTTTAATCATGTAATTGACTTTCATGTTTTTATTCCTGCACCTGGGCACTGTTAACAAGATGGAGGACATTAGCCCAGCAAGATGTATTTAAACTTCAGTAGCCTAATAAGCATTAAAAGGTGATCGGTATCAGCAGTCTCATGTTGCCATTTTTTTTACTTTTTCTCTTGAAATGGCCTTCTGTAACATCGTCTATCTTTTTAGTATACTAGATTAGTTTGTAAGCATTCACTTAATGTTCTTTAATAATCAGTCTATGATATACATACATAAAATATAAATAAATGTAAATAAATGAATTGTGTAATGATTTTAGTCTGTTCAATGCTAACATATATTTTTATAGGTCCCTGCTTTCTCCTAGTCCAGAGTAATTGAATTTTCCTGAGATATTTCCATTTTAATTTAGGAAAGTCTTGAAGTTCTCAGGTACAATTTGTCCTGATCAACATTTCTCAGAAACTAGGGAAATCAGTGTTTGCAGAAAGAGCTGAGAACTCCTGTTCAGCATTTTGCAGCAATTCATGTATATCTTCACTGCACACAAAATTACTTTAACTAGACCATAGTTGTTCTTATGCCTTTACATTCTGAATGTATTTTATGCTTCCATATACGAAGATAAATGGATGCAGAAACTCTAAGCCAACATTTTTTAAAAAATATAAAGTATTCATTAAATGTAACATTAACAGATAAGTTGTTGTATTATAATATTCTATGTCTTGAGAGAGGGTGAAGGAAAGCACTTATGTGTATTCTGACCATCTTCCTGTCCTATCCCATCACAACCAAAGACTATTTATAAAGTCTTTTCAGCTATGCTTCCGAGTGCAGGCCAAGCATCATATTGTACTCCTGTTAATATTATATTT
>NW_010315536.1:0-467 GCF_000700745.2 Antrostomus carolinensis
TGGCAGAGCTCAGAGGGTTGTGACCAGTGGCACAGAATCCAGTTGGAGGTCTGTAACTAGTGGTGTTCCCCAGGGTTCGGTACTGCGTCCAGTCTTGTTTAACGTCTTCATCAGTGACCTGGATGTAGGGGTAGCATCTACCCTGAGCAAGTTTGCTGATGATACAAAGTTGGCAGGAGTGGCTGACACACCAGAAGGCTGTGCTGCCATCCAATGAGACCTGGACGCACTGGAGAGTTGGGCGGAAAGGAACCTGATGAGGTTCAATAAGAGCAAGTGCAGAGTCCTTCACCGTGGGAGGAATAACCGCATGCACCAGTATAGGTTGGGGGCTGAACTGCTGGAGAGGAGCTCTGAGGAAAAGGACCTTGCTGTGCTGGTGGACAGCAGGCTGGCCATGAGCCAGCAGTGTGTCCTTGTGGCCAGGAAGGCCAACAGTATCCTGGGGGGCATTAAAAAGAGCGTGG
>NW_010315536.1:818-7156 GCF_000700745.2 Antrostomus carolinensis
ACATCAATGTCTATAATACCCGAAGTGTGGGGGCCAAATGGATGGGGCCATGTTCTTTTTGGTGGTGCCTGGTGAGAGAACAAGGAGCAATGGGCAAAAACTGGAACACTGGAAGTTCCAGACAAACTTCAGGAAAAACTTCTTTACTGTGAGGGTTCCAGAGCACTGGAATATGGTCCCCAGAGAGGTTGTGGAGTCTCCATCTCTGCAGATGTTCAAAACCCACCTGGACACTTTCTTGTGCAACCTGTTGTAGGGAACCTGCTTTGGCAGGGGTGTTGGACTAGATGATCTCCTGAGGTCCCTTCCAACCCCTACCATTCTGTGATCCTGTGATTTTACATATACATGTATATATACCCAGTTGCATATGGATTTTTTAAAAAAGTATTTTCCACTGCCCTCACTTTCAGAAACAATGATATAGTTTTGGATGAAAAATAAATAAAACAACAGCCTGAGGCAGATATGCTTGGCAAAAAGAAAAGCAACTAGAATTAGACTCTTAAAATGGAAAATACTGTGCAGGACTCTTAAGAGGAGGTATCACCAGCTCTGCCTGAAGTCATGAACTATTTATTTTAGCTCTTGCATCTCACAGGGACTTCACAGGACTGCTAGTACAATGCCTAATGGGGAATGGGCAGGTGGTGGGTGCCTTGATGGGGTGGTGGGGTGCTTGGTCACCAGTTGATAGGTACGGGAAAGTCTAGGCACCCCTGCCCTGGTGATGCCCAAGGCCTGGTTGCTGCAGCTGTCCGCTCTTCACAGTCAGAAACCTCTGCCTGCAGCAGCACTGGGCAGCACAGCTTTCCCTCAGCTGAAGCCATCCAGAGCATTTATTTGACCATTGACATGCTGCTGAGAGCCACCATGCCTTCAGAAGACCCACTCTGTGCCAGAGACTTGGAAGCATGTTTATCCTCGGTGTTGTACACCAGAGTTAACATATCTTCTGCTTCAGGTGCAGCTGCTTGTGTTCCAGCTTCCTGCAGCTTGGGTACCTTCAACTCCTCTGAGCACCCACCAGAATCATGAAATGAAAATGTAGATTCTTAGAGCATCAGTGCGGGACCAGGAAGAGGTTCTACTTTGTGAAATTAAAGGGGTGCTTTAAGGCATCCCGAGCTGCTTCTGTCACTGAATCCTGCCTGTCCAGGACATGGGGTCTCAGAAGGCTGTGCTCCACTCAGCACTGGCACTGCAACCCTCAGCATTGCTGACTATAGCTGCAGCTGTGATTTATTTTTTCAACAGAGCTGGAGGCAGGCGAGTCCCTCTGCAAAACAGCAGAGGACTGAGAAGCCAGACCCATGATCAGCTATGCCCAGGTATATCCAGGAGGTATCCACTGCTTTCAGGGAGCTCCCCTGGCAGCAAGAAGTCATTATTTTGGTGGCCAGCAATAGGGGATAGGCAACTGTCCCACAGGCAACCCCTCTCTGGGGACCACTGGGTGCAGCGAGTGTTCAGGTCTGAATCACTCTTGCCTCAGCAGTGGGAAACTGGAAGCCACTGGGAGAGTGTTAGCAACAGAGAGAGACATTTCAGCACATCAGATTTCCAGAGGCTCTGCATGCAATGGCACAGAGCTCCCAAACCTGTCTATGATGGCCTCTGAGGGACTTTGCTCTCTGGAAGGGGAAGGTGGGTGAGTGGGTTGCTGTACTGATGTTGTGATGAGTTACACTCAAACACTGCACAGAAGAGAGATGGGTTCTCCACAACACAGAAGGAGGTAGGATCTTTCGATCAAGCACAACTTCGAGGTCTCCATCACCTCCTCGCTGCCTTCCACATCACAGCAATTGTGTGGTGGCACAGGGAATAACCAACTCCTGCACCCTAGCAATCCTCCATCTTTCTAAGAGGATATCTATGCCATCATGTTATTCCATAGCTGGCTTATTCTTAAGACCATCCAGAGAGCCAACAGGTTTAGAGGAAGTGGAGGAAACCCAGGCACAGGGTGGGCAGTGGTCCAAATTTGAATTTCAGCACTACAGGCAGTGGGGACAGAGTCGGCACCAGCCATGTGGCACAGTAAAATCAACTGCATGCTTGGGCACAACTAACAAAAGACAGTAGAGATTGCACCTGCAGGACCATTGCACTGGAAGCACCTGGAAGCAGCTCTCAAAGCGCCTTCAAAATTTTAGTAGAGGATGTTCCAGCTTCCCAAGGGGCAAAGATGACAGGAATCACATTCCTTCCTGTCTCAGTTGTGCAGAGTACATGCATTACACAGCTGCTACTTCAGCCAACAGGATCAGACCCACCAAGACATTTAGATACTAACTTCCTACTGAGTTCAATGCCAAGTTGGATATACAAACACGGAAGAGCTTTACTCTCAAATTCCCTTTTGGATCTGACTTTCAGCTTTGGGCGTTCTCATTCCAGTGTTATTCCATTTGCTTCAGCCTCACGTCTCTGGATATATTTTAAATAAAGACTCAGAGGAAGAAAAAACTTGGATACACTCAGCCAGTTGTATAGTTCTCCCACAAAGGCACATGAGTACCCCAGAGGTAATCAGTGGCAACACAGTAGGGTGAAATTCAGCCCTGGATTACCTCATCACTATGGTAGCCAGTGATGATTAAATTAGCCAACACTTTTTTAAAAGTCCATCCCTACATGCTTGACATTGAATGTCTGCATTAGTGAAGACCACAGGCTATCTATTCAGTGCACAAAGCAATATCCTTTGTAATTTCTTCTAAATTTATCGCCTTTAATGTCATAGAGACCTATTGTTCTCATACTGTGAGATAGGGTCAGAAGGGAGGAGCTGATGAATTCTCACTGTGCCCTTCACAATTGGGAATATCTCTCTCTAATGCTTTTTAACTCATCTCCTTGCTTAGCTAGGGAAAGGCTTCTCTGGACACGGCTCTTGCAATTTCTCATCCTATGGGACATTTCTAAGCATACCAGTTCTTTTTCCATATTACATCTTGCCGTACCTTTAAAACAGGATTAAATGATTCACAGGTGTTACTGTCCCTCAGAGTGGAAGTGAGACACTCAACACATGAGCAGCCTTTGAGATGCAGAAATGAGAAGTGCCAGAGGCACAGTAAATGTTCAGGCAGAAAAGAAGGATGGCAGGACTGAGTCCCTAGCAATCCTCCAAGCAGTTCTGCCACAAGAGCAAGGCCACGCAGCATATCTCTGCAGCACCAGCACAGAGAGATCCCCAGTAGCTCGAAGCAAGCTTTGGCAGCAGAGGTGTCAAAGATGCTGCTGTGCTGCTCTTCTTGGACTAGTCTACCCAAGGCTAATCAGTTCACCACACTAGCACTGTAGTGCACCAGGAATACATTGTTTTCCATCATCTGCTAGCCCAACAGAGATTGCCCTCCACCAAATAACAGGTCACAATAAGAGGCAAGCTTCGCCCATTGTAATGTACCAATGCCACTGAAAGTCCCAGGGGATATTCATAAACCCAAGGCACTTCTGCACTGGGCAAGATGTTCCACTCAGTACTGTGTAACATAGCTGTTGAGATTAATTAGCTGCACAAAGCAATGGACTTGCTGCTGACAGCAGGTGATCAGGCTATGAGCATTACACTGGTTGCACAGAAGTGCGCCGCTGGGACAGAAGACAGCTGCCCAAGTCTATGTGGTGGCACTCTTTTGGCTGGAGTGGCTGGATGTTGAGGAACAGACCAATGGTATCACTGGATACTCAAAGCCCCTGGGCATCCTGGGCTGGTTCTTACTGTAAAAACACAGGTTTTTTATGTCTTGATTCCCCCTGCACTGATTAGGAGATGGACAACCCATTGCACTCAGTTTGCAGTTGTAGATATATCGTAAACCTGGCCCTGCACTTCTCTTTCCTCAACTGTTAACAAAATTAGCTCTATGTGGCTGACACTAGCAGCTACATTGTTTTCTGCATGGTTTCAGGACAACTGACATGGGCCAGTTTCAAAATGTGGCCGGGTACAGGCTGCCATGGTCTTAAATCATGCAATGCCTCCTTACCAATGTAATCCTGGTTCCAGAGTTCACATCATACAGGACAAGGTGAGTAGGTATCTAAGTATGCACAAAGGCAAGTGGGAGAAGCCAAAATAGGTTACAAACACTCCGGTCCTTATATAAAAATTAGTCTTCTGGGTACTTTGATTACTTAGCTCTGGAAGTATATGAGCTCCCATGTTAGGAAGGAGGTTAAATGACTTGCCCCAGCAGTCACATACTGCAGAGGCAAGGTCAGAATTAGAGAGCCAGGTCCCTGTCTTGCCAGCCCACCAGCAGGCCAGTAGGCCATATTGTCACTATAATTATACATTGCCCTTTTGCCCCTAGAGCTTTTTGCTAGGGCAAGACAATTAAGCTCTCCTTCTGGATATCCTCTTCTAATGAACAGAGCTTGGTATTTATTAATGATAATGAGTTTTTAAAACAATTTAAGGCAGCAACTCACCTTTCACTTGTGTGGTTGCAGTGCATGTCCAGCATCATTCCCAGTTTAATGATGCCATGCATCTTGGGTCAGTCTCCTTTAGAAGGCAGACTGTAACATAAAATACAGCAGCCTCTATTTGCAGTCAGGTCATTCTGAATGAAAAGCAGGTCTAGGCTTGAACTAACAGGAGCAGACATCAACTTCCCCCTCTCTTTGAGGTGCTGATGGTGGTTTATTAATTTTTAGAATGAGGTTACAAGATTATTTGCCTCCTGAATCTCAGTTAGCAATCTCACATCTCATAGGCAAGTAAACACAAACATTCTATATCTGACACTCTCAATGTTTCTTAACACAGAGAAATAAAAATGTGAACCTCAAATTTACGAGAGCCAGCTGAGGTTACATATTAATACCTCAGTTGCATAAGCTGAGGTGGGTTGATTAGCACAGATCATCTCTCTGTCACAGAGACCATGGCAGTTAAAACCATGCTGGTGGCTGCCTCCCATGGTGGAAGAGTGCAGTGCATGATCAGTTATTTTTTAAAGATTCTGGTTTCCAGGGCAAACACTCTTGAAGTGACTCTGCTGCTTGGGATACGTCTTCAATAACATTTCCATGGACTGATGTGAGAGCATGCAACACAGTTCTCCTTTCCTGGGGGAACAGGTTCTGGCCCAGAGACCCTTGCCGTAACTGGGATGGGACCTCTGAAAAGGCTGGAACCAGGGACTGGATGCACAACCCTGATTAGGGCTGGTTCTGGAGAACCGGAGGTATTTAGAAAGCACATGAGGTCCAACTCCAATGATATGCCATTTGTGAGATGAAGACACAGCAAAGGGGTATACATTGCCATTATGGCTGTAGGATGATGTGGCCACACGGGTAGCCAAGGCCAGATCCTGCCACACATGGGCTGCTGCCATCCGCTCCAACACCAGGAACCAAGGTGGTTTTCCCCCAACTGCAGACCCAGATCCTGGGCTTTGTCCTGCCTCCAAGGGGCAGAGCCAGCCAATGGCAGCAACTCCTGCCCTCGCCCCAAAGAACGCACGAAGAGTGGGGCCACAGACCCAAAGGCAGCTGCAGGAATCACCATTGTCTCCTTGCTGCAAACCACGAGCCAAGAGCATGAGGACAGTGAGCCTCTCCAGGACTTCACACTACTTTGCCAGGTGCTGGGGTCGGAGTGGGTGCAGGACCGCGGCAGGCTGGCTCAGAGGCACCCTGCTTGGAAATAAACCCTGCAGCAGCTCCCAGCACACCAGTCTTGCTGGCTCATGCATCACAGGAGCACTGACAGCATGGTTATTAATAAACAACAGAAAAACTAACTGGGATGGTTTAGAAACTGCATGGGCCCAAATCTGGCTCACCTTACTCAGGGGAGCAACTCCACCAAGGACTTGAGGAATTGCACTGGCTGAAGCCCAAGCTGAGCTTAGCACAAATACTGCTTAACTTTTTCATGAGACGTTAGTGAGTCTAATAAATCCCTGCAGAACACCTTCATTAAGTGGGATTTACTGTAATATGCTATATATGCTTTATGCCTCACCTGCATAAACAGACATGTTAACACTATAAATTACAGCGTTTGTATTAACATACCGCAGGTACCTCAACCAAGGTGAAATGCTTAATGGCTTTCAGTAAGCACCTGAATTGCAAGAAAGTGTGAAATGAGAGAGAAGCTTCTCTAGTTACTGAGACAGACTGCACAAGTGCTGTAAGCCTTACAAAATTATTCTTAGAAAAACTAAAAAGAAGAAAAGATCTAAACCCCTGAAGTTTTGCATATTGCAGTATTAATGCTAGACTTCAAGGCTTTCTAACGGAAATTGGCTCAATTGTGAGATATGCATTACATCATAGTCTTCTTTTAGGGCATTATGTCATTCCTG
>NW_010315536.1:7179-26704 GCF_000700745.2 Antrostomus carolinensis
AGCATTAGCGATTTTTGCGGGCCTACTGCAGTGTTCCCAAAGCACTGCTGGGAACCACAGATTGAAATCTGAAACATTTATCTTCTACAAAGCTGAAAAAGAGGAAAGATGTTAACATCAGGCATCACTGACTTCCTTAACCCTCTCCTGACTCTGCTTCTTACTGGAGCTTGGTTTTGATGTCTTTGAACATGCTGCACAAATGAGGTAACCTTTAAAACTCACATTAGAGGAGACATAATACAGTGTTTCTTCCCACTCTCCGAGAATTGCCCTTGCAGCTGCCTGAATAACACCTCCCCGGTCTTTACAAGGTGTCAACATGAATCAGATTGTACCTACGTACACTGACAAGCTATATTCCATGGACACAACTAGAACTTATTCTAAGAATAAAAGGGGAAGACATTGAAAAGGTTTATGTGGCTCAATTCTTATTAAAATTTTATATAGTATCAAGCAACCCTGATTCTCTGTTTTTCAGCACATACAGAGATCATGCACACCCGGATGGATCCTCACATCCTGATGCTTTTGAGGACTCAAAAGCAGAATTCCAGGAGGCTTATGCTAGAGAGCAATTTTTATGCAGAGAACAGAGCAGATATTATCTCTTCTGACTTGGACCATGAAATTAGAAGTCCATTTCATCTCACTAAATCCAGGGCAAGATTAGGAGCTGTGTCATGGAGGGGACAGACAGGTGTTTTCAGGATAAAATAAGGATATTCCCAAAACATCAGAGTCCCAACACCTCTCTTTCCACAAAAGCACGATTATAAAAAGGGTCTGTGAATGCTAAGAGGAAATGGGAAACGTTCAACCATGACTAAACTACAATTCCCTCTCTTATTATAAACTAATGCTATCCATTGGATGGCATTAATTTCTCTGTTTCATTTTTTACTTAGATTGTGTTTTTCAATGAGTTGTCACATTTTGGTGCTTTAAGGCTCTCTGCTACAGCTGTGTCATATTTTCTAGACAGATTGCAACAGCAACAGTTTCCGTCACAAAGGAAAGATTAGCAGCATAACCAGAACCCAGGAGGAAGGGCATCATGTAATCCTGATGGAGATCTCTTTCCCACTTGGACTGAAAGCTTTTCCTTTTCCTCTTTTCCCTTCAGATTGCAGAGCCTGAATAACAAAACATTAGGAAAGAGAAAAAATCCTTACGTGTACTTGACACCTGCTGTCCCCATCTAGGTGACTGCAAGGTGACTTTTTTGTCCCTAGCAGTCTACTTTCACAGGTAGATGTTTTATTGTTTGGGGGCCAAGTGCTTTTAATACTTAACATTCCCAAAAGGATGAGTGAGGCAAGTCCCCATCCTGCCACATTTTGTCATTGTGACAAGGTTTTGCAGGTAACAACCCATTAGGTGTAAAACTGCTACCCAGGGAAAAATCCAGCTTGTTTTGTTAAAGAATCAGTCATGAGATGTGGAAAAAATAGGTTTCCAGATATTTTGATCAAGAATATACTCATGGGCTTTTCGGCAATGATTTCTTTCACCAAGAAAAGGTGATGATGTGTTGTAATACCTCACTAAAGGAAAATGTCCATGTCATGAGAAGACAGTAAGTTATCCACCACCTGAAGTGGCAACAAAACAGCCCACGGACAGGTGGGCTTACTGGCTGCTGAGCCCTTAGAAAAGTCAGGGACTAATGTTGTATATAACATGGTGGGAACTGCTAGATTCATTGAGGTGAAATGCCATCACAGACTGGTACTTTATAGGTCCTGCATGGTTCAGGACATTAGGCCACAATTCACTCGCACAGGAGAATGTATTGATTTGAGATATCCACACTTCTGAAAGATGCTATAGTTAAGGTATCACAGCAAAATATACTTATAATTCAGAGCAAGTAAATACAAATACTTTTGCTCTGCACCCCAAGGACTAGTAAAACTTGAGTCATAGTGTTATAAATAACAGGATCAAACTCTACTCCTAACCAGCATAGCACAAATCTGCATTATACCTCAGACTCTAGTGGAGCTATTTTTATGCAGGTTTAAGTGAGAGCATAATTTGGCCGATTGTGCTAAGCGATGGATTAATGCCAGACTGTGCTTGATAGGGAGGACTCCATGATGCACCCTATGGGACAGGCCCAACAGGCAGACAGGATACATAATACAGAGAATTCTGTGTCCTCTCTCCGCTTGGCTGAACACAGTGACTTAATGGATAGGGGCAATGGTGTCAAGTTCCTGCCCAGCACAGCAAGCATGTCTCCTCTGTGACTGTTCCACTTTCCGAGGTGCCCTTGTGTAATACATGTGAAGCTCTGCAAGTGGAACCAAACAGTAATGAGGATGAAGGTCCACCTAGACTGGAGGTGTTGCCAAGGTTAAGGCAGCCTACTCCCTGCATCAAAACCACTTCCATAAATTAAAGAAGATGGCTTATTGTCATAGTAGACTCCCTTCTGAGGGGACAGAAGGCCCAATATGCAGACCAGACCCACTTCTTAGGGAAGTCTGCTGCCTTCCTGGGGCTCAGGTTAAAGATGTGAAGAGAAAACTTCCTACCCTGGTACTGCCCTAACATTACTACCCTTTATTGATTTCTCACGTAGGCAGCGATGGAGTTGCAACAGGAAGTCCGAGGGCAATCAAGAGAGACTTCAGGGCCTTGGGACAACTGGCTAAGGGATCAGGAGCACAAGTAATGTTCTCCTCTATCCTTCCAGTTGCAGAGAAAGATGGAAATGCCAGCAGGTGAATAACTGGCTCTAAGACTGGCATGATGGGCAGAATTTTGGGGTTTTCTGGTCATGGACCGGTCTACATGACAAAAGGCCTGCTGACAACAGATGAGGAAGACCTGTTTTAAAGAAGGAAAAGGATCTTTGGGTAAGAGTTAGCAAGGCTCATTGAAAGAGCTTTAAACTGGATTTGAAGAGGCAAAGGGATAAAACCAGGCTTGCTAGAGTTAAGTTTGGGGAATGCAGGCCAATGTTTGAGGGATGGTGTGCTGGTGAGGTCCTTTGGTCTGCCATCTCAGTGGAGGTAGGGCATGGAGATCCATGCAACAGCAAAGATGCAAGGGTTATTGATGTATTAGAAGAATGAGTGCCTGAGAACGGTCATGTAACAGTTAGTGCTTCTCCCCGCAAAAAGGTGGTGGAATCAAAAACCCAACTGAAGTGTGTCTACAACAATGCATGCAGCATGGGCAACAAACAGTAGGAACTGGAAACCATTGTGCAGCAGGAAAACTATTACATAGTTGCCATCATGTAAACATGGTGGAATGACACACAACTGGAGTGCTGCAATGGATGGCTACAAAATCTTCAGAAGGGACAGACAAAGAAGGAGAGGTGGTGGGGTGGCCCTGTATATTAGGGAGTGTTTTGATTATATAGAGCTTAATGATGCTGACAATAAGGTTGGGTGTTTATGGGTAAGAATCAGGGGGAAGGCCAACGAGGCAGATATCATGATGGATATCTCTTACAGATCACCCAAACAGGATGAAGAGTCAGATGAAATTTTCTATAAGCAGCTGGGACAAGTCACAGTCTTTATACTTTGTTATTGCGGGGGACTTCAACTTAGCAGATGTCTGCTGGAAATACAATACAGCAGAGAGGAAACAGTCTAAGAGGTTCCTGAAGTGTGTGGAAGACAACTTCCTGATACAGCTGGTGAGTGAGCCAACTAGGGAAGGTGGTCTGCTGGACCTGTTGCTTGTGAACCAAGGACTCATAGGTGATGTCATGGTTGGAGGCCTTCTTGGGCACATCAATCATGAAATTATAGATTTTTTTATTTTCAAAGAAGTAAGGACCTGGACTTCTACCTACCTTGGACTTCAGGAGGGCAGACTTTGGCCTATTTAGGAGACTGATTGACTGGGAAGTAGTCCCAAAGGGCAAAAGAGTCCAGGAAGGCTGGACATTTTTCAACAAGGAAATCTTAAAAGTACAGGAGCAGGATGTCCCTGTGTGCTGACAAACAAGCCAGCAGGGAAGAAGACCAGCTTGGTCAACTGAACAGAGAGCTTTAGTTGAAACACAGGAAAAAAAGGAGACTTTATGACCTTTGAAAGAAGGGGCAGGCAACTCAGGAGGACTACAGAGGTGTTGTGAGGGTATAGAGGGAGAAAATTAGAAGGGCCAAAGCCCAACTAGAAATTAATTTGGTTACTGCTATAAAAGACAATTAAAAATGTTTCTATAAATACATTAGTAACAAAAGGAAGACTAAGGAGAATTTCCATCCTTTATTGGATGCAAGGGGAAATATAGTGACAAAGAATGAGGAAAAGACTGAGGAACTGCATGTCTTCTTTGCCTCAGTCTTTAGTAGTAAGACCAGTTTTTTCCAGGTACCCACCCCTGAGCTGGAAGTCAGGGACAGAAGCAGAATGAAGCCCCCATAATCCAAGGGGAAATGGTTAGCGACCTACTAAACCACTTAGACACAAATGTCTACAGGGCCAGATGGGATCCACCCAAAGGTACTGAGGGTGGAAATGTTCACCAAACCACTTTCCATCATTTATCAGCAGTCCTGGCTAACTGGGCAGTTCCCAGTTGACTGGAGGTTAGCAAATGTGATGCCCATCCACATGGATGGGAAGGAGGATCCGGCAAACTACAGGCCTGTCAGTCTGACCTTGGTGCCAGGGAAGGTTATGGAGCAGATCATCTTGAGTGCCATCACATGGCACATACAGGAAAACCAGGTGATCAGGTCGTCAGCATGGGTTTATGAAAGGCAGTTCCTGATTGACTAACCTGATCTCCTTCTATGACAAGGTGACCCACCAAGTGGATGAGGGAAAGGCTTTGATATTGTCTACCTGGAGTTTAGTAAAGCCTTTGACACCATTTCCTACAGCATTCTCCTGCAGAAACTGGCTGCTCATGGCTTAGAGGGGCATACTCTTTGATGGGTTAAAAAATGGCCGGATGGTGTGCTGAATGGAGTTAAATCCAGTTGGTGGCCAGTCATGACTACAGTTGCCCAGGGCTCAGTATTTGGGAAAGTTCTGTTGAATATATTTATAAATGATCTGGATGAGGGGTTCAGGTGCACCCTCACTTGCAGACAACACCAAGTTGGGCAGGAACGTTGATCTTCTGGAGGGTAGAAAGGTTCTACAGAGGGATCCGGACAGGCTGGATCCATGAGCCAAGGCCATTTGTATGAAGTTCAAAGAAGCTGAGTGCCAGGTCCTGCACTTGGGTCACAACAACCCCATGCAACACTACAGACTTGGGGAAGAGTGTCTGGAACCTGGTGGAAAAGGACTTGGAGGTGTTGGTTGAATATGAGTCAGTAGTGTGCCTAGGTGGCCAAGAAGGCCAATATTATCCTTGCCTGTATCAGTAACAGTGTGGCCAGCAGGACTAGGGAAGTGATTGTCTCCCTGTACTGAGCACTGGTGAGGCCGCACCTCAAATACTGTGTTCAGTTTTGGGCCCCTCACTACAAGAAAGACATGGAGGTGCTGGAGCATGTCCAAAGAAGGGCAACAAAGCTGGTGAAGGGGCTGGAGCACAAGCCTTATGAGAAGCACCTGAAGGAACTGGGGTTCTAGAAAAAAGGAGGCTGAGGAGAGGTTTAGATTGGATATCAGGGAAAATTTCTTCACCCAAAATGTTGTCAGGTATTGAAACAGGCTGCCCCTGGGGAAGTGGTTGAGTCACCGTTCCTGGAGGTATTTAAAAGACGTGTAGATGTGGTGCTTGGAGACATAGCGGTTAGCAGTGCTTGGCAGTGCTAGGTTAATGGTTCAATCTGATCATCTTACAGGTCTTTTCCAACCAAAACAATTATATGATTCTATGACTCATACAGGTTTCATGCACCCTGCAGGCTGCTCAAAGAAGGCCCTCTCTAGCAGAAGGTGCTGGATGATATTTGGTGCAGGATGGCATCACCCCAGTAGGAAAATAACAGCTGTGTGCTGAGGGGCACACAGGAAGGGATGCTTTAACCTGCAGCTCCCTGCAAGTGAAGGTCCCCTCAATCTCCTGCTCCTCTCCCCAGCAGTTCCATCTGCCCTCACATGCCCTCCCAGCTGTGGGATCCCTCCATGCGGGGTGTACAGGTCTGATCCCACACACCATGGATCCCCCCATGCCTTTCCCTCCCTGGCTGCCTGTGCCTACATGAGCAGCAGCCCACAGCAGGTGTTTCCCTGTGTTCCTCTGCACACCTGAGCACCTGAGAGGCCAGCTTGCAGCTCTGCCCTTGCCAGCACCCTGTCAAACACCATGGGCAGCAGGGAATAGTCAGAAGTCCTCTCCAGCACTGAGCCAAAGGCAATGCACAAACTCAGCAGCAACTTCTCACCCTCACAGAAGGCTCCAGACCCTGCCTGCATCTTGGGAGCAGACCCTGCATATGAAACAATCCTTACCTGCAAGAAAGACAGTGAGGCTGAGGCCAAAGGTGGGCCATACCAGCTCCTACTAGAGCTAATTACATACCCCACCTTAAATATTCATTTGCCTCTGTCCTTTTCACTCCAACATCCTCAGACATAATTTACAGAGGGATTCTTTTGTTTTTAATTAACTTTAAATTCCTTTTTTTTTCCACCCAACAGTGTGAAATTAGCAGCCTTTGTCTAATTCCCTGCTGCATGGCTCTGGTTTTACAGCTGCGTAGCTCAACTGATTTTACACTTCCCTGAGTTATGAGGCTCACTGGTGAATTTATGTCAGAAGAAGGTACTAGCTTGCTACAGCCCCAGTGAGAAAGCCTTAACTCACCGAGCTGCAACTCATAGCTTTAACTCTAGATTAGAGGGAGAAGGAGTCCATCACAGTCAGGGAAGACACCATCGTTGTGGACCAGTCAGGGACAACACCATCACAGACCTCTGACTCCTGGGACCAGCCGACGGGCTGAGCCTCTCTTCTCCCACATTGGGAGGCTTTTGGGTAAGACTAAGACTTAAACTTAGCTGAGGATCTTCCTCGGAAACTTAGAAGATTTCTAGAGAATTATTCTACTAACTTAGCACTTTGTAGTAACTTGTCACCTTTTAGCAATTAATAACACTTTTAGTAACTTGTAACCTTAATGCTTGTATATACTTCTGCAGACAGTAGATGGTCACCGGCAATCCATACGGGTCTGTATTAATCCTGTTGCTCTATTAAAGGTGCTTTCGTTGGCTTACAGAGTTGCTGCACAATTCCTTGCCGGGCTGCTGCCTGATGAGGCCATGAGAGTCTGTAAATTGTGACTGGCCGACGGGTGCGGGACACTATCGAGTGAATCCGGCACTGCTATGTCCAGACCTGTGGTGTCTCATTGAACTGTGTCTGTCTGTAACCAGCCACCCCAACTGACCCGTGCTCAGCGGGACGCTGCTAAATTCTGCAGGTTTAGCCATGTAAATCCATAAATCCTGGGCACACGAGTGCTGTACACTAGTCGGTGCATCTGCAGTTGTTGGACCAATAGTGCTCGATTGGGCATCACTCAGGATTTAAGCCTGGCTGCCCCCAGCTCCTCCAGTTATCTGAGTTGGAAGGCAAGGGAGTTTATTTCCTGCTGCTTTTCACGCAACAGTCACAGATGATCTTTAAGGTCCCTTCCAACCCAAACCATTCTATGATTCTATGATTCTTTGGTCATTCACAGAGAACACCTGCCTTGTGTCTTATTCACATGAGAATCAGTATGGATCTGATGGAAAGCCTGCTGCAGCCTTTTTTCGGCCTTGGCCAGCTTTGCATTCAGTCTGTCTTGAAGAGCAGGCTCTCGTCTGTTCTGCTGAAGCATTACTGGAGACAGGAGTTTTGGGAGAAGGCTCATTTTTGGTGAGGTTTTTTGACTCTCCATGAGAGTGATCTTAAACTGGCTGTATGTGAGCAAAATAGAATATTTTTGAAGTGTATCTGTAATGGATTACATCTGTCATTCATTTTATAGCCTTGTAATTTAAAGACTTCTAACTTTCAGACTATGAAGGAAAATTCACTCCAACTGAGTGCTAATGCAGTCTAGTCATCCAGACTGACATTTCAAACCGTGGTACAAGGCTCTGAGTGGCACTGCTCTCCTCTTGGTGCAACATAAGCATCTGGACAAGGATGTTCTGGCATTTCTGTCTCTATTTGGAGACAAAAGTTGCTGTAGTATTATAGTTAACTGTAATAGTTACCACTAAGTAGACATTTTCTCCCTGTTGCACCAGCTTGCTATTGGCATGAGTTGGGCAGCCAGGGCTGCAGGAGGAGTTGATACCTGGAGGGACAGCACCTGGGAGCTAGTGATGGAAGGCCTATTCATTGGGAGACTTGCTCTTCATTAGAAATCTATTAAAACAAGATCAAAAACAGCTGTCCGTGGTCAGCAGCAAAACATGGAAAATACTCTCCACTCTCCCCTATCTGGAGTACGGGGAGTTGCAAGGGGATGTTGGGTCATACCACAGATAGGTGCAAAAGGGGACAGGCTCACACCTGAGAAAGAGAGGGTTCAGGGCATCCTCGTGATGTGCAGAAGTAGCTACCAAAGCACAGTGATATTTAGATTCTGTCACTGCCAGCAAAGCTGCAAGCTTGGCAGGCAGTCAGCATTTCGTATGTACAGTCTACTGAGGGCTGCAACAGGAGGGCAGAGGGGGGCCCCAGCAGCACTCTGCCCCAAAAAGCGTGCCAGATTTTAAGCAGGAGCTGAGCCTTAGGCTAATATGTCAGCTTTTGAAGCCCTGCCTTGAGCCAGCCTTGCCCTGGTGCCTAGGTCCCACACTGATGCCCCAGGGTCTGATGAAATGCCAGGAGGTCAGGCATTGCTGCATTGCTCCGAGGTTCCCAAGGGGTCAGGGGTTGCTCCCTTGACTTCCACAGGTGCACAGAGAGAAGCATTTCGAAGATGGTGGAAGGGCCAAGATATTATATTATGGCTCTTATCCTTGCTTGCTGGCTGAATTGTCTTCTCCCTCCAACCCATGTTGCAAAGGCTGAGATGACTCTCTGCTGACCAAGCCTGACAATATTCAAGAAGCATTTAGACAATACCCTCAGACACATGGTCTGAATCTTGCGATCGTCCTATGCTAGGGCAAGAGTTGGACTTGATGATCCTTGTGGGTCCCTTCAACTCAAAACATTCTATGATTCTGTGCTTTCCCCTCCTCTTTATAGCCAACAACCTGCACATCCTTCCTCTGGCACCTCCCAAAAAGGAGATGCTCCAGGAGTATGTCTGAACCACAAAGCCACAGGAGAGTTGTCTGGGTGCAGTAGCACGGGGTCATGGCTGTGGGAAGGAACAACACCTTTCAGCCATGAAGCAAGTGACTGGCTCTAAAAGTCAAGGTAAGCAAGAGCCACAGGTAACAGCTGCTAGAGATTTGCAGCTCCTCCTTAAGTACGAGTGGCAGTTGTTGAAGGAGGATCAAGAAAATGTGTTTTCCTTTACTTCCCCCTTTGTCTGTGTGCTTGGTGGTCATAGTGCATCTCCCCAGCAGAGCTGCAGCTTTGCTGTATAGGAGCAGAGTGAACTCAGCTGACACAGTTTTAAAAATGAACTCATTGAGGTGAAAAGATCATTTTTCTCTTCTGATATTTTCAACTATTTAGTTGCTTAATTATCTGTTACCAGAATATCTCCCTATAAACACCATCAATTTCACCCATTAGCAATTAGTGAGAACAGTTATTCTACTGAACTTTGTGCAGTTGAATAATAGATTAATACCCAACCTTCTGAGTATGACTGCATGGGGCAGCTTCCCAGCCAGAGCAGGCTGACTTAGCATTATTCACATTGACATTTTACTTTCATATTTAAAAAACAACTTGAAAAAGATCTATCTTTTTTCAAGAAGAATGACTTTATCTCCTGTTTGGGTATTCTAGCAACTACATGCTAGATATGCTTTTGTCATGCAAATAATTTCAGTAGCGATCCAGTGAACAGATAAATTTCGGCTTTGCCCATATTCTGCCTATTGATATACACAATTTTAGAAAGAACAGCCAGTAGAAATCCCCTGAAATACACAGAGTTAGAATGAGTTTTAATTAAACCACCTTCCATTACACTTTCCAGCTCCAAAATATCACAAAAATTTAAAGACGATAATTCTAATGGAGTTACATCACAAGCAATAACTACACTGGACCATTAAAACTTGTAAATGAAAAATTCCACTACACAAATACGACATTGTAATTAGATCCATTTTATCACCTACAGATAAAATACTAAAAATACTAAAAAGAAGGACTGGAATACACTTTAAAAGAAAAGAAGGACACTTTAGGAATGTCTACAGAAAAAGAAAAAATTAGAGAAGTCCCTTTCTCTGGGTTTTCCCTTGTGGTCTTGATAAGGCAGTTATAATCACATCCCCAAGAACTGTGCTATTTTAAAACTGTTTCAACTTTGTGCAAGCATGCATGGATTCTGCCACTAATTCACAAGGTTTCCTTTCCTAAGAACTGCTCCCTTGTTACAGGAACATTGCCCCTTTTTCTTTTTTTTCCTTTTTTTTTTAAAAAAAAGGGTGGGGGGGAATGTTCCTGTAACAAGGAATATTGAGGTTTTTTAAAAAACTTTTTTTTTTTAATTCTTATGGCTGCAGAAAGCTGCATGTGATGTTGATTAAAGTTAGGAGCTAAAGAGGTCAGGCACTTCTGTGTTTATCTCTATGATTATTGAGCATCTCCTCTCTGCCATCACCTGTTGGGCAGCCCAGGTGAGACAGAAACAAATGGGAGTGTGAGTGAGATTTCAGCAGAGAAACATGAGATAACTGATCTGATAACTCACAGACAGGTGCAAGCCAGCGAGACTCTTCTGCTGTGACAACCCCTGCTCATCACGCCCGGGCGCCTGGGGGTAGCCACTGGGTGCCCAACACATGTAAGACATTGGGTCCCAGCTCCTGGGGCCATAGGGAACATGCTGCACCCCCTGCACGCGCATGTCCAGCTGCTCTAGCATGGACCGCCTGTAGATCCTGGGGGTCTGGGCGTTGTGGATAAATGGCCTCCATGGCTAAAAAATACCCTTTTATCCATGGAGGATAGAAAAGGATAAATTCAAAATCTAGTAAGGGAGGTGGTAGCTGTAGGTCCGGAAGCTGCTCTCCTCAAGAAACCACCAGAGAAAGCCTTGATGGGGTAGGCGGTAACCTGGCAGGAGCATGCCTGGCTGTCCCCCAGCCCCAGAGATCTTGGCAAGTACCAAGGCACACGGGTTACGCCAGGTCTCTCTAAGTGTAGTTCAGCCACCTTTAAACAGGACGTTCACACTATTAATAGCTACTCACTGGAGGCTATCTATGTGCAAGCCACCCATATTATTTTAACCCTTAGCACTCTCTGTGTGCCCTACCTCTCCTCAGTGTTAGCACAAAGGTGGATGTAACACAGGTATAACACAACAGCCATCACCACTCTTCCATGGATTAAAACTTTTAACAGAAAGCCCCAGTGTATTCATTCAGCAGCAAAGCATGGTGCGTGTGTATGGTGGCCTTCTTTATTTCTAAGAAAAGTCCTGTTTCCAGAGGAATGTGCAAGGTCATGCACAGAAACTTTGAAAAGCAGCTCCTGGGAGCAACACTTGACTGCAGAAACAGGCCTGCTGCATCCAGGAGGGAGGGAGAGGGGGAAAAGAGCATCTGCTCTCCTTGTAGCCAGTGAGGGATTGGAGAGGCACAACGTGGTTATTTGGGAATTTGGTCTTCTGGGGACCAGGTAGCTGGGGGGTGGTAAAACATTTGCTCCTGTCACTGACTTCTCTCTTACCTCAGAGGCACCCATGGGACATGCTCAAAAAGCAAAAGTAACCACCACCTTCCCCCCGAGATGAGTGCGCATCCCACTGGGAGGCAGGCCTTGCCTTGGCACAAAAGACATCCTTCGGAAAAAGGTCACTGCAGTACCAAAAGGAGGGAACGTCTACATGGCAGCTGGGGGTCTTTTCACACTCTCTGTAGCAAGTCCCATTATTTCTCCTCACTCTGTAACTCACCATGGTGGTGCAGACGTATCAGATTTTGACCTAACAGCTTTAAGCTCCTTTTCTCTGTCAGCTTGTTCAAAACATGCTAACAAGTACTAGTTTCCTGAGCTAGTTCTTTAAAATGGCTTTTCCTTGTTGTGCCTACCATCTCTACCATCATTAATGTTTTTGCCTGTTCTGGAGAATGTATCTAACACAAGAGGTCTCTCAGGGCTCTGCTGTGCTGCCTCTGAGGTGCTGGCCCCTGCTCTTCTGTTCCCCCAGCCAGAGACAGCTGACAGGCTAGAGCTTTCCTACAGCGATTTTTGGCTAAGCATTCCCTTGGTCCTTTTCCCTGTTCAACATGAAATGTGTCCCCACAGGGCTGACAAGACCACATTTCTAGAAGCATTGTGTTTCAGCAGCTCTAAACCTAACCAGTAAGTAAGGCATGAGCTGTATGTTCAGAACAGATTTAGGAAAATTTGGGGAAAACCTGTCCCTGTGGGAATGTTCTTTACCTTACTGCAACTCTGCAATGTAACCAAAGTTGGTGTGAACCCCTCCAGGCCTTGGAGCTGAGTGTGTCCTCCTGGGCACCAGCAAAGGCCACCATGGTATCCTCAGGCAGATGGCTGTGCATAGCAAATACTGTGAGGTGTCCATGGCTCTCCTGCCCGGTGTGTCACCAGGATGCACTGACCGCATTGACCGCAGCCAGAGCTCATCTGTGGTGCCCTCCCTGTGGCACCTGCCTAACCTGGGTCTGTCCCCAGGGCTAAGGATGTCCCCATGCAGAGGCAGAGGAAGAACCCGCGGACCTGCTAGCGAGGCCAACCCATCTACTGTACACAAAGTAACAGCATTTGGCTTTGCTGAGCCTGGATGGCAGAGGTAAAGGAGAATAATCCTAGATCAGGATCACCCACTGCTTCTCAGTCACATCCCTGACAGCTACAGAGAATCTCACAAAAACTCTGCAGCAGTGGTTTACTGATGACCACCAGGATCAAACGGCTGAGTGCTTCGAAGGCCAAGAGAACCTCTCTCCTCCTAGAGTTCAGTATTCACCAATGCTTACTCCTCACCTGGGTCAGCTGCATTTACGTTTGGTGCTTTCCAACACGAGTTTCAGTGGAAGAGCAGAGGAGTAAAGTGAAATGGCAAATAAAGCCTTCAATATGAAAAGCTTAGGGCAGTGAAGTGGTGGAGGTTAAGTGAAGACACAGGCAGTTGAAACACGCGTGTTACTGAGCATTGTCTGTGAGGGCCGTTCTCCACAGAAGACTTGCAGGCACCTGTGGACGTGTCTGTAAGGTAATCCTTGGAGATGCTGGACAATGTTGTTAGAGTTTCTTTTTGCATATAAAAGAACGGGATACCCTTATATTATTTGGAAGCAGCATTTTCAGCACTTCCCACTTTTTCTGTGCAAGAAATGTTGCTCATGATTCATCACCATGCCTCTTTATAGACTATCTCTTAAAGGCCATCATATCCTTAAAGGCACATGAGCTCTTTTTCCTTATCTTTTATTACTTAGGTAGTGGTTATTCTGGAGTCTGAGTTTACCTTAAAATCTCTTCCAAAATTTAAAAATTTGTTCTGTTTTGTTGTTGTTCCACTTATATAAACATCTTTGCTCAGAGTGCAATTCTGTCCACCTTTGACATCAACATTTCAAGGTGCTGAAAACCTGAAGATATTGCAGGTAAAAGCTGTATAAATTATTTTCAAGGCTGGAAAAAGAGTGGTACAGGGAAAGACTTCAGGAGTTGGATTTGCACAATTCAGCAAAGCAAAGTGCTTTGCTGTGGCTCCTTTAGGCAGTGAAAATGCTGAGTCCTCGAGCCCCTTTTAAGCTCAAGGAGAAAAGCAGAGACAAAACTAGTGAGTGTAGATTTAAGAAGGAAATGCGGCAAAGGAATGGGTGACCATTTTTAAATTGTGTGGATGGCAACTTTTGGACAAGCTACCAAGGAAAGGGATATCTTTTTCTAATCAAGAGCAGGTAGCCTCTCAGAAAGTTTAGTTTCATCTATCAGAGTTAGAACATGTGGATAGTGTGCAACGTCCTTCAGTGTAGAGGAAATAGAAGAGTCTGGAGGAAACAGCCTTTTCTTGCTTTAGACTTGGTGACGAAAAAGCGCTTATTCTGCAGATGTGAAAAAACAGTTCAGACCTACTTCCTTGACATCTTCTCATGCTCACTGCAAAGCCCTAGGAAAATTCATCCAATAACATCTCTGATGTACTGAAAAGCATCAGGCTTTGTACCAGAAAGGAAAGCAGATAATTCTATAAAGGTCAAATATTCATATCTGAATGCCACAGGCAGCCTTGTCTGCACATCTTACTTATTATAAGGAATTAATAAAACCATTACCTCATTCAAGCCTCCTGTGGACAGATGGTTATCTTGCCAAATAGATGGCTTAACACAGTAGATTGGCTTCATGTTGAGGCAGGAGTCCAGAATACTTTTGATCTCTCCTCTAGAATCTGCTGCAACCACTTTCCCCCCCTTCTAGGAACAGCAGGGCTTTTCTGTTCAGGCAGATAATGATGGAAAAGTTTGTCCAACAGAAGCAGGCATGGACATTAGCTATTTCTGCAGAAAAAATAAGAAGCTGCTACAGCAAATCTGTGATTGAGGACTACCAAGAGGAGATGTTCTTTGTTTCTTTGTTTTTACAGTACTTTCATGATCACAGGCAAATGCAGTTGCAATTATTTTCTGATGCTGCTCCTTGGAACTATTATTTATAGCCTATATAATTCTTCTTGAAATGCTGATTTTTTTGGCAACGCCAAGCAGTAGCTAGGCCAGGAGTTAATGATTATGAGATAAGCATTTATCTCACTTGGTGCCATGTCGGCTTGTTCTACTTTCCAATATTATTTGCCTTTATGCACGCTGTCCTTCTGCCAAAGCTGAAGACAAATTACTATTCTTTTTCCAAGAAAGAAAGCACTGTGACTCAATTCCAATTAACAGTGTGGGGTTTATGTATAGTCTTTGTATTGCTGTATTGCTTCCTTTTCTTTTTTTTTTTTTACTCGTATTTATCACCATTGCATACTTGTCATCTATTACTCTGTATCCTTCCAACTCTTTTCTCATGTCTGAAGACATACTTGTGGTAGAGACATCTTGAGCAAAAAATGGATTCTCAGGATCTTGTCTGAAAAGACAGGAGTCCCAGAGGTTATATTGTTTTTCTAGTGTGCTTATGCATCTTCAAAAACTGTTCCACTTACAAATATTTATTAAGTAGCTTTCTGCTCCACTGTACCTTGCATTCCCTTTGAATTTGTCCTTACCTTTCGTTTTTTGTTCTGCATAATGGAGCCTCAAGTTATTGTCAGGCAGCCAAAGTTGTTTATTGCTTCCCAAGTGTTGCAGTTTGCTGTGTGGTTGAAGATCAGCAACAGTGTGAAGGACCAAAAAAAAGAACAATGGCCTCTGTTCATTTTATTAGTTATCTAGGATTGTTTCTTTGCGGCTTCACTTCTCAGTGTAAGTGGATTGATCCAAGGACCAAAATGGAGGATATTTTTCTCTGTGGAACATGTTCCATTTTAAGAGAATATTTCTCTCTAAGGTTAGAAGTTGGCCACAGAGTCACTGTCATATGTAAGTCATTATACAGAGAAGCAACAAACAGGCAGTATATCCTGTAACCCACCTGTGTTCATTATTTTATATTTGACCAAAACTAGAGTTTGGGTAAAACTCAAAAATTTAGAATTTAAATTATTCAGTCTTTAGTATACTGAATAAGTAGTGAGAAATGCAGAATAGAGGGAGGTACCACCCTCTGTGAAGATATTAATTTGTAAATCCATTAAAAAAATTAAGCCAGTCTGAGCATCCTCATGCTCTGCCTTTCCTGATCACTGCCTCCCAGAAGCAAGCTCTGGCTCTGCTTGGTTTTCATTAGTAGAGGAACATTAGTCCATAGCTTGTACTCTTCTCGTTTCATTGATTTTTTTGTTTCTATGAGATTAATTCTTTTGTTTCTATGAGATTACTTCTGGGTTCTGGTCTAATTTTTGTTTTGTCATAGTTTCCTACTGGCCCAATAAAAAGATTTTTCAAATTAAAAAAATAAATTCTGTTATAACTATATTTTGATACATACTTCTCTATTTTACAGACATTAACTACCTAGCCTTACTGATATTCCTGTGAGATGAGTATATTTTTTTATTTTTCCCTTGGTATTTACCATTTTTTGCAGTATAAACTGAACCGTAGTTTATGGATTCAGGTTTTCAGTAGTTAATTACTTCCACCCAGACTCACTCATTCCACCAACCTCAAACAAATACTGGCTCAAACTTCTTTGTTAGGTTTTTGTTCTTTTGTCATCAGGTGAAATGAAACAGAAGGAAAAGTCTACTATTTACTTCATTCATTATGTATTCATCAAGCTGCAGTATCTACAAATATGTTAAAAACTGCAGCTTTAAATTAATTGCTGTGATTCATGAAGTGGCATTCCTAAAAAAATTAAGTAGATGTTTAACTTCATACATGAATCTGTGAACCCATGAATCCATGCTTATGTCCTTTCAAAACTGGACAATAAATAGAATGTGCTTTGACTTTTTTTAGCAAGAGAGATTCATAATGAAAAATAAGTGGTAATATTTCTAGCAATGAATGACAAACATTCAGAAAACACAGCAGATAAGGCCATTTTACTAAGAGAGGCTATCTGCTAAATGATAGGCTCTAAAAATCATTTTTTCCTTTTTAATTTCCTCTGAAAAAATAGCAATAGGACCAAGGAAACAATCTAAAGTTCATTGCATATTTGATAAAAAACCTGCTTTAGCCTGTTTTCTGCCTCAAGGTGTATAATCAAGAGTAAAAAACACACTATAAAATCTCAGCAAGAATATCAGAAATAAGCCCATCTCACTGCTATGTGTATCTGCTTCTTCAGCCTCTTTTGTTCATGTTGGTGTGATGATGTCTAAAATATGAAAATCAGTTGGCTAGAAATGTTGCAGATTATTCCTACTCTTTAGGAATAAATAAAACCCTCTGAACAGGTAGCATCCTGCCAGCCATACCTGGAGCATCGCAAGTGTACACTGCCTTCCTTTTATTAAATAAACTTTGGGATGAGTCAAGACATTGAAGACTTCCTCACATCCCAGCAAAGGCATAGCCTTGGGAGTGGTGAAAAGAAAATTGCCTGTAATGACACAGCACATTTTACCCAAACCTACAGTAATGACTTCAGCAGTGGGTGTTTTTGTATCGGTGCAGCGAGGCACTCCTCCCTTCGCAGCAGCCGAGCACTCCACGGATGCATGTTTGCAGCCATGGTTGTTAACTGCTAGTCTGCAAAAAAATGTATGAACTAACAGAGCAGCATCCAAATCACCTAACCTCACAGCCCATCAAATGTAAGGTGCTTAACAAAGCAGATTCTGGAAGTAAATACCCACACTCTGTGGAGCAAAGAAAAGAGGGCTTCTGAAAGCCTCCAGGAACACCCTGCCTGCCAAGGCATAGACTCCTGCCTCTGCCCACACTGTAGGCAGGGAGCACAGACCCTTCAACAAGACTGATGCTCTAGGGGCCTAAAATGCAAGTGCAAGTTAGGTGTGAAAGAGACATTCAAGATCGGCTGGCCAAGTCTAAGTCCAGGGAGGTAGTGGCCTGTGACACCCATCCCTCCTGAGAGTGTAGGGCCCCTGGGCACATGGGGCTTCCCCACCACTGCTGTGCATGAAGCCCTGCCCCACAGCACAGCCCACACACACACACTGAGCTCAGGATGCCTTTTCCAAACACTGCTGAGTGCAGAATAGCACGACCCCTTCACACAAGGGTGTGTTTCTTTAGAGGCATTGGAAGCTGTGGGGGATTCAGAGCCCATTCAAGACTGTATCCCAAGGACTGAGGAGCATGGAGTCACCTCGCATATGTGCATTCCAGCCATATCAGCCTTAGGTGAAAGTGTATTAGCATATCAGTGATGGCACACCAAAGGCATGCACAGTGTCATATTCTGCTTCAAACTGGCTCTAATGTTTCTCTGATACATATACATGCTGACGAGCTTTCTAGGTAGATGCTCGTGCCATTCTTTTTTTTTAAAAGAACCCTGTAATGTCATATGATTCTTGCAGTTCCTCTAGGGACTCCTGACAAGGGAGGTTCTGCTGTGTCTGTCAGTGGCTCAAAAGCTGGCATGGACGCAGCAGACAGTGACATCACCCATCTGCTCAGACCTAGCATAATGCCAACTGGTGGAGTTCTGCATTTTTCCCCCAGAAGTTCCTCTCCTTCTGTACAGCGCTTCTCCTCTGCAGTAGTCACAGCCAGAGGCAGGAGGTGGCAATTGTGCTGACAGCACAGGTCAAAGCATGTGGCCATCACTGTTGCATTTCAGCCAGCTCAGAATCACCATGGGATTCAGCTCAGCGCAGCACCCGTTTCTGACGCCTGAAGCTGCACAGGGCACACAGGAGGACATGGGAGGATGGCCAATACTGTTAGTGCAGCCATCTGTTAATAGACCTGCTCCTTTCATGAAATATGCAGGAACCTCCCCCTTGACTTCCTGTAAATTTGATTTAAATTGACAAACTAGTTCAAAAGTCATCAGAGTGACCAACAGAGGCTGAGGCTGCATAAACTCTGTCTGCCCAGGAAAGCAAGGATAATGGAGGGATGAGACCGAGAGAGAGAGGAGAAAGGTTTTGTTAGGACATTATGGACCAAATATATGTAAACTCTAGTAACCATCCAGCTAAGCAACATGGATGAGCATTAGTCATCTGGAAGTAAATGGATTCTGACTTCTATGATGGAGAAGAAATGTGCTTAAGAAATCCTGAAAATCAAAAGTGCACCCTAAAAAAAAATCACATTTTACATCAACTATGATACAATAAAACAGAGAAAACAATACAGTGGTACAGAGGAAAAAAAAAGCACAGGAAAACATCTTTCTGCTAGTAAAACAAATTCAGGCTGCTTCTGAAATCTCTTTCTATTTCTGAGACCCAGAAATGAGCAGAAGGAAAAATGAAATGTTCTCAAAGAGAACATTTATTTTAATTTTTTTCTGGCTATTTGTTGGAACATCAGAGAATTGAATAGTTAAATACTGTGTGTCAACCAAAAAGGAAATGACAAATGAACCAAAGTTATTTTTGGTGGCAACTATGTTTATAAACAACAATAAAAATAAAGACCTGTAATATAAAAAATAGAGTTTATTTTGTCTTATCTTCTGACCCAAATCGGAAAAGCATTTCTGTTTCCTAACTGTTTACTTAGCCCCACCTACCACCTAAGTGGGCGACAGATCAAGCTGCAACCATTATACCATCATCTGGGAAGAATTATTGTCACTGTAGTTTGCAGAAAAACAGTGGTAAAAGAAATACTAAGTAGAGATGATGTTTTAAAAAATAAGCATAATTATTTTGTACTCTCTTTCTCAGCAAACAGATATTTTCCTTTGAAGATGAACAGCTTCCCTAAGCACAGTACAAACCAAACCCCATAACCCAGTTGTCTACTGGCTCCCCTCTTCACTTCCTCC
>NW_010315536.1:26737-36772 GCF_000700745.2 Antrostomus carolinensis
GCTCAGAGTAAAGACAGAACATGATGAACTTGTTTTTCCATGTACCATGGAGGGAAGACACAATTCCATCTGGCTAGCTCATGACTCCATTCCACAATTTTGGGTTTGAAACTCTCTTCGACAGTCACAGAAGAAATATTGCACTCCTATCTCACTCTAGCACCGTGTCTGAGCCTGGTCTCTCTGATGCCAATGGCCTCTGTCTGACGCATCCTCCCATCTTCTATTTCTCTTTCTAGACAATATGAAAATCTGCAAGCAAGATGTCGTGAAGTCCCAAGAGCACAGTGGTTCAACTTGGTGTACACATCCTATTCTGTGTGCAGGTAACACACTCTGCATAAAGCGTTTCAGTATGTCCTTCAGGAAAATGTTTCATCATTAATTTTCTTTTTCTTTTATTTCTTAAAAAAAACCCCATAGATCATCTGCTGTAAGGGTACCATCACCTCAGGTTTTCTTCAGCACTCTCCTTTCTATGGCTGGTGTGGATCATTACTCAGGGTAATAAGGTTAAAGTCTCTTCACTTTCTGAGTCAATACCGCATCTGACTTCTCATCTTCCAGGGATTAGGCCAAATGGTAAGTGCAGCTGTACTGTGGTGAGAAAACCAAAAAGCTACAAGGCAGGAAAATCATTAGTAATTAACCAAAAGGGGCACAATACAGGGAGGTCTACTTAGTGATGGGACTAGTAGTGTGAAACAAAGCTAGGTCAGATATAGAAATCCAGACAGCTATTTATACCACTACTTGTTCCGTCTGCTTTGGATGGAAGAAACCAACAAGGCAGCCACGTACAGGCTGCAGTCAAAACATGAGTATTTGTACAGACTGTTATCCAACCTAGTCATTTGCCTTGTGCAACCCAAGTCTTCTGTGCTTGTATAAGTGGACTTGAGTTGGTTTTCAAGCTAAACATGCAAAAGGCATTTTCTAAAGCTCTTGGGGATTTCTGGGGCTTTTTCTAAGTGTTTGAAGCTCATGCATGTCAGAGCCCTAACTAGCCATAAACCCCAAATTGAACATATTGAAGTAAAAGCTTCATACTTTTGATCTGCAGGTCCTATACCTTACTACCTCTGTCCATGCAGCAAGTAGCTCCTCATTGCCCCAGCCAACGCTGAAGAAGAGGGAGGGTCACTGACACTCATTAGACAACGGGGAAGCGGTTTGGTTACGGTAGGTTTTGAGTTAGAGCAGACAGCACATAGCAGGTTGCAGGAGGAGTACTCAAAGTGGAAAAGCTGGAAAACTGAGAGAGGAAAACTATGCAACTATCTGGGCTTACAGATTACTTGGGCCAGAGAGAAGAAAAGCTGAGAAGCTACTGCTTTCTTCTCTAACCCTTCTTCTCTTCCCTGCCTGCTGATGTAGTGCTTCTGAGATGTCAGCCAGGCTGGGAGCCTGGGCTGGGGAACTGGTAGTGGTTGCTCCTCCCCATGCAGGTGAGGATTTCTGGGTTTGAGATCGAAGAACCTCCTGCCAAAACGAGCAGTTGCTGGAAGGCTCCCCAGAGAGAAAGCTACAAAACTGGGAAGCTCCAGTGGGTTTTAATGAGGAGTTCAAGGACTAGCTGTAATTGAGTAACTGGTCTGGACAGGATGACACAACTCCCTCATCACTGTTGTGTAAACCCTACACCAGGCTTTTCTGATTTCAGTTCAATATTGCAAGTGTTTTTACATTATGTAATATCTTTCTAAAAATGGGCAGGAAAGAGAAACTGTTGAGCCAACTTTCTGCCCATCAGACATCAAAACATAGCCTTTATGGTTTTTATACGTCTCTGCCAAAATTATCCTTTTTCCTTTTCTTGATTATTTGATATTGATCTAGAACTTGGTCACCTAGTATTTTTGTTGCTAGAGAAGGACTAAGAGGTACTGCCTCATTATTTTCTCTCTTCTGTTGTCTCCTCAAAATTAACATATTCTGCCATTTCCCACCAGAAGAAACCACATTGCAATGGTTTCATCACAGTTTAAAGAGGAACTTAGAACTGCGTGGTGTTCACAAAAGTACTCCAGACAAAACAGGAAGGACTATGTTTGAAGTATGTCTTTATATATATGTACCTTCTATCTTATGTCACCTCATAGGTATGTAAGTTGAAACACACTGTTCAGTTGCCCACAACTAGCTTACATAAATCATAAGCATGAGGTCAGGCTCCCAGCTGATATAAACCTTCATCATTCTGTGATCTTCCATGTTTTCCCATCATTCCCATCCTACGCACCTTAAGTCCAGAGGAGGAAATCTAGGAAGGCCCTACTCATACCAGAAGCCCCATATTTCCTTTCCCATTGATGCCCCTTCCTACCCAAAACACCTGTTTTGACCACAGACAGAAGACTTCGTTTCAGGATGAGATGAAATTAAAAGAAAACAGAAAGCTGCCTGCGAGCATGTAATTAATAAAAACACAAGAAGGTCTGAAGGTGGTTTGTTGTGCTCCACAACATATAACTAGCATTAGCAAAGACAAAATTAAGTAAAGGACAAGTTACTCCAAGTAACAGAGTATCTGGTGGAATGTGAACTTAAACATATTTAGTCTAAGATAAGATGGACGTTTTTAACAGCAAGCTTGATTGCCTATGGAACAATTTTTCAAAGACTGCTGGGGATTCTTTATCACTGAGGTTTATAAAACAAGAATGGAGAGTCTTCTCAAAGTTATGGTCTAGCCAAGCATAAACTACTTCATGCAAAAAGAACTTTGTAGCAATCTACACTGGATATCTATGAGAGGTATGACCTGGAGGTCAGTCATGGTCCCATCTAGTTTCAGGTCCATGAATCCATCAGGTGAAATGCCCCAAACTGGATTCAGTGACATTAAATATTTACACCAATAGGCACTCATGCCCAGAGCAAAATATATCCAAATTCAAGGTGCAGTTAAGGTGTGTGGAAAGGCTCTTTTTGACATCTGTGGGTGTTGGACGATATCCTTAGAGGGTGGGTGCAGGGCAGACAGTACTCAGTGACCAGGCATATCACTGCTAGCAAGTATTAGGTGACACTGCCCTCAGACGGTCAAAATGGAGTAGGTAAACACTTCCTAATTCTTAAAATAAACTTTAAGGCAGGGCTTAACAACTGGCTAAAAACATTTCAAGTAACGCACTGTAAATTTCTCCATCATACCAGGCTATTGAGGAAAATTGTTATTTATTTGGCTGCAGACACCAGTAAGTCAGATTGCAAATATTCGAGCTTAGGAAAAATGCAGACATGCAACGAGGGTCAAGGTGAGAGACAGGTGGCCCTATCACTCTTTCAGCTTCCTGTCATTTTTGCTGAATTCAACCCAGCAAGGAGAACAATGTGCAGTACAGAATAACAGACGTTCAGCTGAAAATGAAGAGAAGAAAGGAAATTAAAAGGAAAAATCCTGTTCCACATAAAGCTTTTGTACCATAGCTAAATTTGTCTAGAAAGTTAACATTAGAGAAACTAAATGGGCACTGCAAAGTCTTCCATTAGTTGAGAGAATATGATAATAACATCAGATATAGAATATAATTACATTTTTATAGCATCTTTTATGCTCAAGGTATGAGAGTGCTCTGCACAGTGTGATATGGGGAATGCAGTAATAGGTCATACTGCAGCTCAGCAAGAATGAGGGGCACTGGGGAAGCAGTCAAAATAGGCGGGGCTACAGGACCAGACTTAGGCTCCTTCTGCAGACTGGGTATTTACAGGTTTTCTGCAGAATCTACATTGTCATGCCATCCCAGAAATGGTGATGCAGTCCCTCAGAGGTGCAACAGCACAGGTGTCTCCTCCAAGGCTGTCCTGGCAGCCACATGCTCTGGGCCAGGCTCCCACAGCTGCCTCGAGCAGGGTTGGTGGCAATGCCAGTAGGTGAGGGAAGAGTCTCCACCCCCACAGCTCAGCTGTACTGAGCAGACAGCAGCACTTGACAACAGGATAAGCCATGCCACTGATTCTGTTCCAGCTGCCAACAGACAACACCTCTTGGAACCCCTCTCCAATAAGGAAAAGCTGAGAGAGTTGGGGTTGTTCAACCTGGAGAAGAGAAGGCTCCGGGGAGACCTTATTGCACCTTTCAATACTTGAAGGGGGCCTATAAGAAAGAAGGCGACAGACTCTTTATCAGGACCTGTAGCAATAGGACAAGGGGTTATAATTTTAAACTAAAAGAAGGGAGATTCAGACTAGATATAAGGAATAAATTTTTTACAATGAGGGTGGTGAGACACTGGCACAGGTTGCCCAAAGAGGTGGTAGATGCCCCATATCTGAAAACATTCAAGGTCTGGTTGGATGGGGCTCTGAGCAACCTGATCTAGTTGAAGATGTCCCTGCTCACTGCAGGGGGGTTAGACTAGATGACATTTAAAGGTCCCTTCCAACCCAAACTCTTCTATGTTGATCTTGACAACCTCTGTGTCCCCAACTCCTGCTCTCCACCAGAGGGGATAGCTGGATACCCTTCTTCAGGCCCCATGGACTGAAACAGGGCTGTGGGCAGGGTGGGAGGGTTGTGAGTGCCCTCAGAGGACTGATGCAGTGTGACATCAGCATTTGGACTGAGCACCTGAAACGTCCCATATAGTCTAAGCAGAGACTCAGGCTGCAGTTCATCTGAGCTCATCTAATGCTTGTGCTTCAAGCTGGGATAAATCACACTGCTAGAAGGGCAACTCACCTCCCTTGGTCATGCATGAGCCGCAGGTGAGCATTGCAGACAGAGGCATCTGCACTGAGATGTCAAAGTCTGGGAAACTGTACACAGCTGAGAAGTTGTCAACACCCTGTCCTGTTTTTTTCAGCTCCATTTAGAACAATCTGAGTTAGAAAGATAATTCACATTGCCTAAGACAGGGGCCAGAAATTCCTTCACATGGGTAGAAATTCAAAGGGAATCTCCTGAAGACCTGAGGTGATTCATCTGGAGTGGGAGAGGTCAGAAACTAGCTCAGAGGGCACCTTGCACTGTAGTAAGAAACAGCTATTTTCCCTCCCTTATTGGTAAAGTGCCCCTTACTATCTTCCTGCTTGTCCAGTCTAAATCAAAAAAGATGTTTCAGTACAATCCTCTAAATTTCCATGTAATGTTTTAGTACAAACCCTAGAAGAACCAAGTCCTAAAATCCTTTTCATATATCTTCTGAGAAAACAAGTAAATAAAATTTCATCTTCTGGTTATGCAGATTAATGGTGGAAAACATGTCTGATGGCAGGAAAAACGTGCCTCTTTCAAATGCTCTCTTTAAGGTCACTCCCATAATCAAAAGAAAACTAATCCTCTTCTATAATGGGCTTAGCTAGCCAGTGATTTTACTACCTTAGACAATGGTTCTCTGAATTCAAAGGTGAAAAGTAACAGAGACTTCAAAATGCTTGAAAAGCATTGAGCAGAATGTACCTGGGGAGAAAAAAACTTCTCTCTCTCTCTCCCTCTCTCTCTGGGGTATTTTGGGGTTGGTTTTGTGGGTTTTTTTTTAAGAAGGAAAACAGTTCCTGAGGGAAGAAGGACACTTTTCCATCCAGACTGACTTCCATTATTACCTGTTGTACACTGGTCTGTCATTTGGAGATTGAGACAGCCTTTGCCAGCAGCCACCTGACAAATGTTGCAAAAGGGCAACTGTGCAAAAGGTGCTGTGCAGGATATAAACTGGCCATTTTCACAAGATCTCATTTTTGTTGCAGTGGTGCCTGCCTTGCCAGTAATGTATTGAAAAAATTCTAGTTTATCCTGAAAAAATTTTGAAACTTTCCCAGACCTAGGCAAATACCTACAAGCTTTCCTGCAGGGTCCTTTCACACAGTATAATTGACCGAGAAATATAAAGGACAAACAGCCTTCTCGTTAAAAAGACAAAATTGTTGATTAAACTAGAGAAGCGACTCCAGGTAATTCCAACTGACTTCCTTTGTGATTTCTGACTCCTCTCTGAAATAAAAAGTTCAAGACTGATGCATCCAAATGCAGATTTAAGGCAGAAATGTATTTTCCAGTGCTTGAAAATTATAGTCATGGCAAATCTATTCTCCAGCACCTCTGTGAATTAGGGATAGCAGTCTCCCACAGAAAGATTATGGCAATGAAACAGTATATTATGTTCCAGTGCACTTGAAACTCTGGACAATTGAGAAAACTGAATTTCCCCTGCAGAAATTCAGCCTCTCTCCTTAGGTTTGCTCAGGCAGCTGTCTCTCACCCCACTCACCCCCACACATAGACATATTTATGCCATTACCTCCACCACTGTTGGGCTCCCTAAACCCAGCCCACATTGGCCAGGCTACCGTAGTGCTGGGCTGGTGCTTCCTAGGCGGGGGGGATAAGCAGTTTAACAGGAGCAGCAGCAGCAGCAGTGCAGGAGCCCAGACTCTGAGGTGCCAAGCATACAGCAGGTAGCACTGTCATGACAGATCCTTTAAACCTGAGGGCAGCTCATTTAGCCAAGCCAGCTGAGGTATTATTACAAGCAGTGTAACAACAATGCCAAAATGCATTTTTTGCATTTTTATGAAGCTTTCTCTACTGCCCGTATGTTGCTTTTTGTTAGGTTGCCAGCTATCGTTTTAATGTGACAATGAAATGTAAAGCCAAATTGTAGTTGGTTCCTACCCCATGACTGTGATTCAGCGACACATGCAAATCCAGAGACATCACTGACATTAATGACTTTTTACCAGGTCCATGGTCATAAGAATCAATGAAGAATCTAGCCTGCATAAGTTGCTTCTTAAAAAAATGTATTATTCCCAAAGCTGGGAATAATGTGTTATATTGACTCCAGTGAATTTATTCCAGATCTAACAAAGACCAGGATCAGTGCCTAGAACTCCTCTCTTTCAAACTCATCCAACTCTACTCAGGAATCTATTATCCAATGTGTTCATATTTTTCCTTACCTTTTCTTACACTAATGGGAAATTAGAATGCTTTCTCACTCTCCTATCTTTTATAAGTTAAAAGCCTGCAATATGGTTTCATATAGATAGAACACTCAGTGTATAGGCAGTAAATTATTCTGAAGTAAATACTGAAATGTGGAAGGCTAGTGAAATATATCATGGTTTGGTTTGTAAATTAGTTGAAGCTCTTTAATGTAACTTGTGACAAAAATTTCACTTTGTTGGACTGTGATCGAAGTGTGGTTCTACAGCCCACAGGCTGACTGACATGAAGGAGGAACCTGACTCTGAAGTCTTGAAAGGCAAACAGCATCAGTGAGGAAGGAACTGTATTTTCCAGTATACCCATGCATTTCTATTAATTTATCCTTCTACCCTATGCTAGGTTAGGCTTTTTCTTTTCTTTGTCTTTGCTTTTTTCAGTGTCCTGGTTTCACTAGGATAGAATAATAGAATTAATTCTCAGTCAGAAAAGCTGGATTTTAAGAAGATTGCAGCACCCAATTGGGTGATAACGAAGTTGATAAGACACTTTGTTTTAGTCTGTGGTGGAGGTTTCCATAGTGATCAAGGTCTTTAGCAGTTTACAGTTAGCCAGGTGCTAAAGCTAGGAGGAGCAAAAGCTGGGGCAGCTGACCCAAGCTGGCCAACAGAAGTATTCCCATACTACAAACTTCATGCTCACTATAAACTGGAAAGTTTGCTGGGTATGGCCCTCTTCCTCAATGGCCATCATCCCTGGAAGGACCCACCCATCTTTCTGCCCTTGACGTCTACTGTCCCACTCGTGACCATCACATTTTCATCGTCTGAGTATAACTTTGTGTATTTTATATTAGTATTAATATTAGCTCTTATTATTATTTCATTAAATCTGTTTTCATCTTAACCCATGGGTCTTCTTTCCTTTTCCCGATTCCCCTGCCTAGGGGTGAGGAGGGCTCACTGAGTAATAGAAGAACTGCCTAAACATTTGCTTAAGTACAACCTAACAGTGACATGGGAAGGAAGATTTCTCACATTTTAAAAGTCAGCTGGCAATAAAAAATAATAATTAAAAAAAAAAAACAGGTCATGATACAGACTTATTGAACAAGCACTTAAAACAAACCCACATGACTGCAAACTTGCCAGCTGGCAGGGAGGTTGGTATTGAGTTTATGATCAATGATAGGTAGGTGAACAGGTAGGTGAATATGCATGTGAGGAAAGGGTGAGGGAAGAAGATAAAACAGCAGGTTGTTCTTTGGCTTGTCTAACACTAAAACGCTGACTATGAAGCGTGGATGAATCACAGGTTATACCTTTCTGCTCAAGCCTTAAACAATCAGATATCTTTACAGTGGCTTCAACAAAAACCCACCTTAATATCTTACAGTCTGTTAGAGTCTGTAGACTCTAAGATGTAGGATGCTAACTAGGTCTACTATAGGTAATACTCATGAGCTCCCTTGGTGACTCCAAACTTGCTTTTAGATGGCTGTTCTTTCCTGTTGTGGATACCATTTTAAAGCAATTTTCTAAATGTTTCTGCTGGGTACCACAGTCAACAGTGGCAGCCACAGAGAGCAGTAGCTGGGGTAGATACTAACCACCACAGTAAACCCTGGCTGCATGGTAACTCCACAAAGCTAGCACATCTAGGGTGGTACACAGCCAACGTTTTATACATTGCAAGCAACAGTTATACATTTCACAACTACGTTTAATCATCCTAATTCTTACTGGTTTTTGCGAGGTCTCATCTTCACTTAAAGTCACAGCATCCTCTTTTTCTACTACACATGCCCTGTGGGGAGGAGCCTTTGTGAGTAGGGTGATTTTCTCCTCTAGAGCTATGGTTTTAACATGTTAATGAGGCTAGTTCATCAAAAGTTCGCTTTATCAGTCTTTGCTGATGTGCTTAAATGCTTTTCCGGGAACTGAATTAATTAGTCAAGGATATACAAGATATACCAGCAGAGGTTTTCAGATTCTTTAACCTCTTGCTTCCTAATTCAGTGTCTTTAAATAGCTCCTTACTTAGCACATCCCTACCGCAGAAAAAAACAAAGCCCACAAATTCGATCATCACTGGGACATCTTGACCCACTTGACCCAAGATCCAGGAATGATGGAGAAAGATAGCCCTAAAACAAGATCTTTCAGCTCCTTCACCCTAATGCAGCTGGTAGCTGATCTTTGGTCAAGACTTTTGTCCTTGCAAGGGCAAGGCAAGATGTCTTGGCTGCTCCTTTGAGGAGGGTGCCCAGGAAGGTCTAAGCTTTTACATTCTTCCCTAATTAGGGAAGGTGAGCAGTGAAATTGCCAAAATGGCATGCATACCCCCCTCACCTTCCTGCACTGCCCAGAAATGTTTTTTCCACATGAAAGGACAGCCAAGAGCTTGCCCTCACACTACTGTGGCATACAAAGGTTCCCTAGACCTCAAAGCCTGAAAAGACTTAGCTGTCAGGCTATGCTTAGCCGGGCTTTAAGCTAGCACCTATCTGCCATATTCTTGATTTCATTGCAGTAATACAGGCCTTCTCTAACCAGAGGACCTTTCAGGTTTGGGTTTTTTTAAGGAAAAGAATGGGGAGTTTTACTGAATAGCCATTTTTAATTTCTTAGTTGAGTGACTGGTTTTCCTTCAGATTTGCAGGCACTGCTGGAGCCCTAGTACATGAGTGAACTGAGCAGTACCTCAGCAGATATTTACCTAAAATTGGAATATTAGTTTTTTGCAGTTTCCAAAAGGAACTTCCCTATGTCAAACCCACAAGCTTTAAGTGCAGACCAAATGCTTGTAGTCCATGCCAATATCTCTCACCAGTTTGCAACATGCATCAGCACACTGATGGGCAATATAATGTATATGAAAATGAAAGAGCAAAATATATGCAAGGCTTCAGTAGTGGTGCAGAGGGCTGGAAAATACCTTGTATAGTACATCATTTCACTGGAATTTCTTATTTTCAGGACATTGGTTCTGATATTACAGCAGTCATGGTGTTTAATGTCCTCACAGTGGAATTCCAACATTTAAAAAAAGAAAAACTATGGCTGCTAGCCAGGAAAGTGTACCTCACTGCTTTTGACCGGGCTGATTGTTTTAGAAGCTACACCTAGCTGTGCCAGGGAAAG
>NW_010315536.1:36787-37729 GCF_000700745.2 Antrostomus carolinensis
CCTGTTAACAAAACCTACCATAAGCAAGAGTCCTCTCCATACAGATTCACACTTAGAAATGCTGTTACAGGTAACAAAAATATAATCAATGGACAGCACATATTATTTTAAAATTTTGCCTCTGTCCCTTCCTCTTTTTGTATTTAACAACTGTAAAGCTGTGATGTCTGCAGGAGGATACTTTTTTATAAGAAGCAGACCTCGTGGTAGCTCCTTAGACTAGCCTGTTGATTGTAACTCATTCTTTTTATTTAGAGCCATCTCTCTCTGTGCTCTCTCTTTATGCACTTCCTTATCTGAACAGGATTAATTGATGCTGCTCTGTTGTGCTGAGGCTGGTGCTGTACATCTTTCAAATAAGATAAAAATTAAACAGGGGAAAGTTTAGAAGGGATTCAGATGACACACTCATTCTGATTACACCATTTCCACTGTTGTAAATGACCTCTCTTTGGAAAACTGAGCACCATTATCCACTCTAGGAAGCACACCATTCCCACAGCCACTTCTTAGACAGTACAGACTATCACAAAAGCTTTGTGAGCTTGCTGGAATGAGGCAGCACAAAATTGAAAGGCGGAAATAACTGTTTCTGAGGATTCCCATGGGTGTCTCCCCTCTCCTTGTGAATGCATCAGGAAGCAAGTAGGAAATGCATAGATGGGCATTTCAGCTCCACCAGTAAACTGTTGGATTTGCAAAATACAGTATTTTGCTCCAAGTCTCACTGCTCCCGTATGCTTACCTTAGACCTGCTGCTGTGCATCAGCGGTTTATGAGCTGATATATCCCGAGGACAGGATCTTGCCCAGCAGATGTCTAGCAGAGCAACAGAACTAGAACCAGACTCCAAGAGAAACTCACACTGTTGGTCTGAGGAGTAGGTGGTCAGCAGGACAGCATCTCTGAGACCCTTCCACCAGTTTTCACAGAATCATAGAA